>NW_028124845.1:0-101254 GCF_965194825.1 Balaenoptera physalus
GGTAACAGTGAGGTTGGATGGGGGGCGCTGTGGCTGACCTCCCGGTCATTCCAGGGACCATGCTGATGTGTCCTTCCCGGGAGAGTGAGAGCACGGCCAGGGCTCCCTGTGAACACTCCACACTGACCGCTCAGTGGTCAGACACCTGCATGGGCTGGACCAGTCCCCGGCACATTCTACCACATCCACAGCCTGGTGGACTCTGTGCGGGCCTATGACGAGGAGGTGGGGACCGGCAGGATGGGTGGGAGCCCTCCTGCCTGCCACGTGACCTCCAGCCCACCACAGACCCTCCAGTCCTGCCATGGACACCCCCATCGCATTAACCCCCAAGAGGGCTTCTGGGAGGGGTGAGAATTCGACCATGAAGAAGACAGGGCAGGCCCTAACTGCAGCAGGTGAAGGCAAGGACTGGGGGTGCTTGGCTATTTGTCCCCCAAAGACCCAGGATGTGGGCTCTGACTTGAGGGGTCCACCTCTACCTGGGCTCACCTGGGGGATCGCTGCAGGGAGAGCGTGTCCTTGGGTGATTTTCCAACTCTCCCCACATCAGCCTCACCCCCTGGGCCCCCCGACCCCATTAATAGTCTTTAAATAGTGTCTCTCACCCAACAGGCCTGCGAGGGAGATTTTAATATTGTGTGGGAGTCCAGCGACCAGCGCCCATGTGGAGGATGAAAGGGAAAAGGGGGGAAGGAATGAGAAATAAGCTCTACGTATTTGGACAGCACATGACACTCTAATTTCCAATCAAGAAGAGCAATTTCCCAAAGGCTCAGGCTGCCCCTGTAACCAGAATGGGGCTTGAAGCAATCCTGCCACTTTGTGGCCGGTTCCAGAAAGAAGTTGAAGACACTTGCTCAGGGGCACTGCAATCCACAACGCCTGCAAACTTGTAAGTGACAACTATCGTAGAAAAATGTCTTGGGGTAAGTAACTGAAAAGAACTTGAAAACAAGGCAGAATTGCAGGAACCGGATTGCAAGAGGTAGATTGGACTTGCCGTTAAAGCACATGAAAGCTGCTGAATATTGCCTGTGATTCAGTTGGCCAAAAAGGGTGTACAGGTTGAAACCCATACGACCTTTGTGGCCAAGCAAATATGCAGGAAACACAAATCAATACGACAAAGATGTAGCACTTTGCCCCAGTCAGAATGGCCAACCTCACAAAGTGTAAAAACAACAAATGGAGGAGAGGATGTGGAGAAAATGGAACCCTGCTACGCTGATGGTGGGAATGTCAATTGCTAACAGCCATGCTGGAGGAGGGTATGATGTTTCCTAAAAATTCTAAAAAATAGAGCTACAGGGACTTCCTGGTGGTGCAGACGTTAAGAATCCAACTGCCAAGGCAGAGGACACGGGGTCGAGCCCTAGTCCAGAAAGATAACACATGCCACGGAGCAACTAAGCCAATGCATGACAACTACTGAGCCTGTGCTCTAGAGCCCGTGAGCCACAACTACTGAAGCCTGGTGCCTAAAGCCAGTGCTCTGCAAGAAGAGAAGCGACGGCAATGAGAAGCCCACGCACTTCAACGAAGAGTAGCCCCAACTTCCTGCAACTAGAGAAACCCCACATGAAATAATGAAGACCCAACACAGGCAAAATTACTTACTTACTTAATTGAAAAACAATAGAGTTAAACAGCATACGGCACTACCACTCCTGGGGATATATTTCGGGATAACCATAAATCGATAGGACACAGGAACTTTAACTATTACTGCAACACTTTTGAAGGATCCTCGACTTGGAAACAATATAAATGTCCTTGGAAGGAAAAAATGGATAAAGACAATATGGTACTTATCTACAATGGAATAGTACTCAGCCTTGAAACCAATGAAATAAGGCCAGTTGCAGCAACTCGAGTGGACTTAGATAAGATCATTCTAAGTGACAAAAGTCAGATACAAAAACACACTTGGCACAAGATACTATTTATAGGTGGAATATAAAAATGGTTACACATGAACTAAATTACAAAACAGAAACAGGGTCACACATTTACAAAACACACTTATGGCTGATAAAGTGGAAAGGTGGGGTGGGGTGAGATATAAACCAGAGAGTTGAAATTAACACAGATACGGTTCAAAAGACCAAATAGGTAATCGACAAAATCTACTCAATAGCTCAAGAAGTGGACTCAGCACATTCTAGTCACCAGAAAAGAATATATACGAAGGGTAAGAATGTTAAAATAATTTACGGATGTCTCTCTGTAAGAGAAACAAGTGGATGTGCAGGAGCAAGAAAGACAGCATTGAAAATCACTTTTACCAAATGATAAAAATAAATTTAAAAAAAAAAGAAACAGAAAGAAAATGTTACAAAATTCGTTCAAGGGATGTGATGCAACCTGGATTGACCATATCTAGACCCACAGCTGGATGAGACATAAGGCTGGACACTCCTGTGGCTAAGAGGAATGGTGAGGTTGGGTTAGCAAATGCAGACCCTTTAAAGTAATACTGCGTGGTACCCATCCCATGGGTCCCAAATCTCCAGGTTCGAGGGCATCGTCCTACATCAAAAACATGCATGAGAATCCCAGAAGATGGTACACCGTGTGATCGGGAAAGGTTTCTAAAACGAACCTCATTTCTCATCTCCTTGTGCTCGGGTTCGCCATTCCAGCCGCTTTAATAGCAATCTCCCTACTTGGAGAATCAGCACCTTTAACCTCCTGTTCCGTACAGGTTGCAATTTGTCCTGAGGATGAACGGGAAGAGGGGGAACCAATGAGAGACTAGATCTATGTGTTGGGACAGGCACAGGTCACTCTATTTTCCCATCAGGAAAAAGAATTAACCACAGGCTGAGCCTGCAACCCAGAACCAGATTAGAGCCTGAAGCAATCCTGCGCATTTGTGGCCAGCTCCCAAAAAAGCGAGTTGAAAAATGGAGCTCAGGGGCACTGCAATTCACAAACCTGCAGAGTTGTAAATGATAACTCTCGTCCACAAATATACTGAGGGAAGGCAACGAAGAGGATTTGAAAGCAAGGCAGCATTGCAGGAAACAAATTTCAGGATGTAGATTCGAATCGCCTTTAAAGCACATGAAAAGTGGCAAAAGTTCGACAATGATGCCCTTGGGCAAAAAGGGCGTATGCATTCTTTCCTGAATATATTCAGGAAAAAACGCATACGCCCTTTTTGGCCAACCAAGCAACCTGAAAAGGCAAATCAGCGCTACAAAGAAGTCTCGCTTCCCTTCAGTCAAAAGGGCCATGGGGAAAAAAGTGTCAAAACCAGAAATGCAGGACAGGCCATGGAGAAATGGGAGCCTTGCTACGCTGATAGGCGGTATGTAAATTGCCAAAAGCCACTCAGGAGAAATGTACGGTGTGTCCTGAAACATCGAAAAAACACAGCTTAGGGAGCATAAGGCACTTCAACTCATGGCCGTATAAATTGGGAAAACTAAAAATCAGCAAGACACAGGCACCCCAAAGTTTAGGGCTGCTCTGTTGACAAGAACCTCTACTTCATGACACCTTAAATATCCCAGGAAAGAGAAAAATAGATAAAGAAGTGGTGGTCCTTATGTACAATGGAATATCACTCAGCCATGAAATCAATGTCATAAGGCTAGTAGCAGCATGATGAGTGGATTTAGGTACGACGATTCAAAGTGAAATAAGTCACACAGAAAAACACACTTATCATAAGCTATCACTTATAGAAGGAATGTAAAAACCGCTACACTTGAACTGAATTACAAAACAGAACAGAGACACACGTTTAGAAAACACACTATGGCTGCTTAACGGGAAAGGTGAGGTGGGGTGATGAATAAAACAAGGGTTTCAAATTAGCTCAGATACCGTTCCATAAACCCAATATGTAACAGAAAGACCTACTCCCTGCTCAGTGAACTGGACTCAATACCCACTATTCACCGCAAAAGAATATATGTGACTAGTAAGAATCTTAAAACATATATATTGATATCTCTCTGTAAGTGAGTCAAGTGGGTGCAAAGCGTCATAAACACAGCCTTGAAAAGCAGCTAAACCCCATTATAAAAATAAATTACTTTTAAAAACCCATGAAACAAAGACAGTGAAAGAGAGAGAAATTCTTACAAAATTCGTTCAGGGGCTGTGATGCAACCTGGATTGACCATATCTAGAACCACAGCTGGATGAGACATAAGGGTGGACACTCTCGGGGCTGAGAGGTTTGGTGAGGTTGGGGGAGCAAACGCAGACCCTTTAAAGTAATACTGCATGGTACCCATCCCATGGGTCCCAAATCTCCAGGTTCAAGGGCATCTTCGTACATCGAAAACATGCATGAGAAACCCAGAAGGTGGTACACCGTGTGATCGGGAAAGGTTTCTAAAACGGACCTCATTTCTCATCTCCTTGTGCTCAGGTTCACTATTTAAGCTACTTTACTAGCAATCTCCCTATTTGGAGAATCAGCACCTTTAACCTCCTGTTCCGTACAGGTTGCAATTTGTCCTGAGGATGAATGGGAAGAGGGGCAACCAATGAGAGACTGGATCTAGATGTTGGGACAGGCACAGGTCACCCTATTTTCCCATCAGGAAGAAGAATTAACCACAGGCTCAGCCTGACACCCCGGAACCAGAATAGGGCCTGAGGCAATCCTGCGCTTTTGCGGCCAGCTCCCAAAAAAGCGAGTTGAAAAATGGAGCTCAGGGGCACTGCAATTGTCAAACCCGCTGAGTTATAAATGATAACTCTCGTCAACAAATATATTGAGAGAAGGCAATGAAGAGGACTTGAAAGTAAGGCAGAATTGCAGGAAACAGATTTCAGGATGTAGATTCGAATCGCCTTAAAAGCACGTGAAAAGCGGCAAAACGTCGACAATGATGCCCTTGGCCAAAAAGGGCGTATGCGTTTTTTCCTGAATATATTCAGGAAAAAACGCATACGCCCTTTTTGGCCAACCAAGCAACCTGGAAAGGCAAATCAGCGCTACAAAGAAGTCTCGCTACCCATCGGTCAAAAGGGCTATGCTGAAAAAAGTGTCAAAACCAGAAATGCAGGACAGGCCATGGAGAAATGGGAGCCTTGCTACGCTGATGGGCGGGTTGTAAATTGCCCACAGCCACTCTGGAGAAGTGTACGGTGTGTCCTGAAACATCTAAAATACACGGCTTAGGGAGCATAGGGCACTTCCACTCATGTGTGTATAAATTGGGAAAACTAAAAATCAGCAAGACACAGGCACCCCAAAGTTTAGTACTGCTCTCTTGACAAGAACCTCCACTTCATGACACCTTAAATAATCCAGGAAAGAGAAAAAGGATAAAGAAATTGTGGTCCTTATATACAATGGAATATCACTCAGCCATGAAATCAATGTCATAAGGCTAGTAGCAGCATGATGAGTGGATTTAGGTACGACGATTCTAAGTGAAATAAGTCACACAGAAAAGGACACTTATCATAAGCTATCACTTATACAGAGAATGTAAAAACCGCTACACTTGAACTGAATTACAAAACAGAACAGAGTCACACGTTTAGAAAACACACTATGGCTGCTTAACGGGAAAGGTGAGGTGGGGTGATGCATAAAACAAGGGTTTCAAATTAGCTCACATACCGTTCCATAAACCCAATATGTAATAGACAAGACACACTCCTTGCTCAGTGAACTGGACTCTACACCCCCTATTCACCGCACAAGAATATATCTGAGTAGTAAGAATCATAAAACCTATATATTGATATCTCTCTTGAAGTGAGTCACGTGGGTGTAAAGCCGCATAAACACAGCCGTGAAAAGCAGCTAAACCCCATTATAAAAATAAATTACTTTTAAAAACGCATGAAACAAAGACAGGGAAAGAGAGAGAAATTCTTAAAAATTCGTTCAGGGGCTGTGATGCAACCTGGATTGACCATATCTAGACCCACAGCTGGATGAGACATAAGGGTGGACACTCTCGGGACTGAGAGGTTTGGTGAGGTTGGGGGAGCAAACACAGACCCTTTAAAGTAATACTGCATGGTACCCATCCCATGGGTCCCAAATCTCCAGGTTCAAGGGCATCTTCGTACATCGAAAACATGCATGAGAAACCCAGAAGGTGGTACACCGTGTGATCGCGAAAGGTTTCTAAAACGCACCTAATTTCTCATCTCCTTGTGCTCGGGTTCACCATTTAAGCTACTTTACTAGCAATCTCCCTACTTGGAGAATCAGCACCTTTAACCTCCTGTTCCGTACAGGTTGCAATTTGTCCTGAGAATGAACGGGAAGAGGGGCAACCAATGAGAGACTGGAGCTAGGTGTTGGGACAGGCACAGGTTACCCTATTTTCCCATCAGGAAGAAGAATTAACCACAGGCTCAGCCTGCTGCCCAGAGCCAGAATAGGGCCTGAGGCAATCCCGCACTTTTGCGGCCAGCTCCCAAAAAAGCAAGTTGAAAAATGGAGCTCAGGGGCACAGCAATTCACAAACCTGCAGAGTTATAAATGATAACTCTAGTCCACAAATATATTGAAGGAAGGCAACGAAGAGGATTTGAAAGCAAGGCGGAATTGCACGAAACAGTTTTAAGGAAGTAGATTCGAATCGCCTTAAAAGCACATGAAAAGTGGCAAAATGTCTACAATGATGCCCTTGGCCAAAAAGGGCGTATGCGTTTTTTCCTGAATATATTCAGGAAAAAACGCATACGCCCTTTTTGGCCAACTAAGCAACCTGGAAAGGCAAATCAGCGCTACAAAGAAGTCTCGCTACCCATCGGTCAAAAGGGCTATGCTGAAAAAAGTGTCAAAACCAGAAATGCAGGACAGGCCATGGAGAAATGGGAGCCTTGCTACGCTGATGGGCGGGATGTAAATTGCCAACAGCCACCCTGGAGATGTGTACGGTGGGTCCTGAAACATCTAAAAAACACGGCTTAGGGAGCATAGGGCACTTCCACTCATGGGCGTATAAATTGGGAAAACTAAAAATCAGCAAGACACAGGCACCCCAAAGTTTAGGGCTGCTCTGTTGACAAGAACCTCCACTTCCTTACACCTTAAATATCCCAGGAAAGAGAAAAATGGATAAAGAAGTGGTGGTCCTTATGTACAATGGAGTATCACTCAGCCATGAAATCAATGTCATAAGGCTAGTAGCAGCATGATGAGTGGATTTAGGTACGACGATTCTAAGTGAAATAAGTCACACAGAAAAAGACACTTATCATAAGCTATCACTTATAGAGGGAATGTAAAAACCGCTACACTTGAACTGAATTACAAAACAGAACAGAGTCACACGTTTAGAAAACACACTATGGCTGCTTAACGGGAAAGGTGAGGTGGGGTGATGCATAAAACAAGGGTTTCAAATTAGCTCACATACCGTTCCATAAACCCAATATGTAATAGACAAGACCGACTCCTTGCTCAGTGAAGTGGACTCAACAACCCCTATTCACCGCACAAGAATATATCTGAGTAGTAAGAATCTTAAAACCTATGTATTGATATCTCTCTGGAAGTGAGTCAAGTGGGTGTAAAGCTGCATAAATACAGCCGTGAAAAGCAGCTAAACCCCATTATAAAAATAAATTACTTTTAAAAACCCATGAAACAAAGACAGTGAAAGAGAGAGAAATTCTTACACAATTCTTTCAGGGGCTGTGATGTAACCTGTATTGACCATATCTAGACCCACAGCTGGATGAGACATAAGGGTGGACACTCTCGGGGCTGAGAAGTTTGGTGAGGTTTGGGGAGCAAACGCAGACCCATTAAAGTAATAATGCATGGTACCCATCCCATGGGTCCCAAATCTCCAGGTTCAAGGGCATCTTCGTACATCGAAAACATGCTTGAGAAACCCAGAAGGTGGTACACCGTGTGATCGGGAAAGGTTTCTAAAACGCACCTCATTTCTCATCTCCTTGTTCTCGGGTTCACAATTTAAGCTATTTTACTAGCAATCTCCCTACTTGGAGAATCAGCACCTTTAACCTCCTGTTCCGTACAGGTTGCACTTTGTCCTGAGGATGAACGGGAAGAGGGGCAACCAATGAAAGACTGGATCTAGGTTTTGGGACAGGCACAGGTCACCCTATTTTCCCATCAGGAAGAAGAATTAACCACAGGCTCAGCCTGCCACCCCGGTACCAGAATAGGGCCTGAGGCAATTCTGCGCTTTTGCGGCCAGCTCCGAAGAAAGCGAGTTGAAAAATGGAGCTCAGGGGCACTGCAATTCTCAAACCTGCTGAGTTATAAATGATAACTCTCGTCCACAAATATATTGAGAGAAGGCAACGAAGAGGATTTGAAAACAAGGTAGAATTGCAGGAAACAGATTTCAGGATGTAGATACGAATCGCCTTAAAAGCACGTGAAAAGCGGCAAAACGTCGACAATGATGCCCTTGGCCAAAAAGGGCGTATGCGTTTTTTCCTGAATATATTCAGGAAAAACGCATACGCCCTTTTTGGCCAACCAAGCAACCTGCAAAGGCAAATCAGCGCTACAAAGAAGTCTCGCAAACCATCGGTCAAAAGGGCTATGCTGAAAAAAGTGTCAAAACCAGAAATGCAGGACAGGCCATGGAGAAATGGGAGCCTTGCTAAGCTGATGGGCGGGATGTAAATTGCCCACAGCCACTCTGGAGAAGTGTACGGTGTGTACTGTAATATCTAAAATACACGGTTTAGGGAGCATAGGGCAATTCCACTCATGGGCGTATAAATTGGGAAAACTAAAAATCAGCAAGATACAGGCACCCCAAAGTTTAGGGCTGCTCTGTTGACAAGAACCTCCACTTCCTTACACCTTAAATATCCCAGGAAAGAGAAAAATGGATAAAGAAGTGGTGGTCCTTATGTACAATGGAATATCACTCAGCCATGAAATCAATGTCATAAGGCTAGTAGCAGCATGATGAGTGGATTTAGGTACGACGATTCTAAGTGAAATAAGTCACACAGAAAAAGACACTTATCATAATCTAACACTTATAGAGGGAATGTAAAAACCGCTACACTTGAACTGAATTACGAAACAGAACAGAGTCACACGTTTAGAAAACACACTATGGCTGCTTAACGGGAAAGGTGAGGTAGGGTGATGCATAAAACAAGGGTTTCAAATTAGCTCACATACCGTTCCATAAACGCAATATGTAATAGACAAGACACACTCCTTGCTCAGTGAACTGGACTCTACACCCCCTATTCACCGCACAAGAATATATCTGACTAGTAAGAATCATAAAACCTATATATTGATATCTCTCTGGAAGTGAGTCAACTGGGTGTAAAGCCGCATAAACACAGCCGTGAAAAGCACCTAAACTCCATTATAAAAATAAATTACTTTTAAAAACGCATGAAACAAAGACAGTGAAAGAGAGAGAAATTCTTACACAATTCGTTCACGGGCTGTGATGCAACCTGGATTGACCACATCTAGACCCACAGCTGGATGAGACATAAGGGTGGACACTCTCGGGTCTGAGAGGTTTGGTGAGGTTGTGGGAGCAAACGCAGACCCTTTAAAGGAATACTGCGTGGTACCCATCCCATGGGTCCCAAATCTCCAGGTTCAAGGGCATCTTCGTACATCGAAAACATGCATGAGAAACCCAGAAGGTGGTACACCGTGTGATCGGGAAATGTTTCTAAAACGCACCTCATTTCTCATCTCCTTGTGTTCAGGTGCACTATTTAAGCTACTTTACTAGCAATCTCCCTACTTGGAGAATCAGCACCTTTAACCTCCTGTTCCTTACAGGTTGCAATTTGTCCTGAGGATGAACGGGAAGAGGGGCCACCAATGAGAGACTGGATCTAGGTGTTGGGACTGGCACAGGTCACCCTATTTTCCCATCAGGAAGAAGAATTAACCACAGGCTCAGCCTGCCACCCCGGAACCAAAATAGGGCCTGAGGCAATCCTGCGCTTTTGCGGCCAGCTCCCAAAAAAGCGAGTTGAAAAATGCAGCTCAGGGGCACTGCAATTCTCAAACCTGCTGAGTTATAAATGATAACTCTCGTCCACAAATATAATGAGAGAAGTCAACGAAGAGGATTTGAAAGCAAGGCAGAATTGCAGGAAACTGATTTCAGGATGTAGATACGAATCGCCTTAAAAGCACGTGAAAAGCGGCAAAACGTCGACAATGATGCCCTTGGCCAAAAAGGGCGTATTCGTTTTTTCCTGAATATATTCAGGAAAAAACGCATACGCCCTTTTTGGCCAACCAAGCAACCTGGAAAGGCAAATCAGCGCTACAAAGAAGTCTCGCTACCCATCGGTCAAAAGGGCTATGCTGAAAAAAGTGTCAAAACCAGAAATGCAGGACAGGCCATGGAGAAATGGGAGCCTTGCTACACTGATGGGCGGAATGTAAATTGCCAACAGCCACTCTGGAGAAGTGTACCGTGTGTCCTGAAATATCTAAAATACACGGCTTAGGGAGCAGAGGGCACTTCCACTCATGGGCGTATAAATTGGGAAAACTAAAAATCAGCAAGACACAGGCACCCCAAAGTTTAGGGCTGCTCTCTTGACAAGAACCTCCACTTCATGACACCTTAAATATCACAGGAAAGAGAAAAATGGATAAAGAAGTGGTGGTCCTTATATACAATGGAATATCACTCAGCCATGAAATCAATGTCATAAGGCTAGTAGCAGCATGATGAGTGGATTTAGGTACGACGATTCTAAATGAAATAAGTCACACAGAAAAAGACACTTATCATAAGCTATCACTTATAGAGGGAATGTAAAAACCGCTACACTTGAACTGAACTACAAAACAGAACAGAGTCACACGTTTAGAAAATACACTATGGCTGCTTAACGGGAAAGGTGAGGTGGGGTGATACATAAAACAAGAGTTTCAAATTAGCTGAGATACCGTTCCATAAACCCAATATGTAATAGGCAAGACGTACTCCTTGCTCAGAGAACTGGACTCAACACGCCCAATTCACCGCACAAAAATATATCTGACTAGTAATAATCTTAAAACCTATGTATTGATATCTCTCTGTTAGTGTGTCAAGTGGGTGTAAAGTGGCATAAACACAGCCGTGAAAAGCAGCTAAACCCCATTATAAAAAGAAATTACTTTTAAAAACCCATGAAACAAAGACAGGGAAAGAGAGAGAAATTCTTACACAATTCGTTCAGGGGCTGTGATGCAACCTGGATTGACCATATCTAGACCCACAGCTGGATGAGACATAAGGGTGGACACTCTCGGGGCTGAGAGGTTTGGTGAGGTTGGGGGAGCAAACGCAGACCCATTAAAGTAATACGGCATGGTACCCATCCCATGGGTCCCAAATCTCCAGGTTCAAGGGCATCTTCGTACATCGAAAACATGCATGAGAAACCCAGAAGATGGTACACCGTGTGATGGGGAAAGGTTTCTAAAACGCACCTCATTTCTCATCTCCTTGTGCTCGGGTTGGCCATTCCAGCCACTTTACTAGCAATCTCCCTACTAGGAGCATCAGCACCTTTAACCTCCTGTTCCGTGCAGGTTGCAATTTGTCCTGAGGATGAACGGGAAGACGGGGAACCAATGAGAGACTAGCTCTTGGTGTTGGGACAGGCACAGGTCACTCTATTTTCCCATCAGGAAGAAGAATTAACCACAGGCTCAGCCTGCCCCCCGGAACCAGAAGAGGGCCTGAAGGCATCCAGCGCTTTTGCCCCCAGCTCCGAAAAAAGCGAATTGTAAAGTGGAGCTTCAGGGCACTGCAATTCACAAACCTGCAGAGTTATAAATGATAACTCTCGTCCACAAATATATTGAGGGAAGGCAAAGAAGAGTATTTGAAATTAAGGCAGAATTGCAGGAAACAGATTTCAGGAGGTAGATTCGAATCGCCTTTAAAGCACATGAAAAGCGGCAAAACGTTGACAATGATGCCCTTGGCCAAAAAGGGCGTATGCGTTTTTTCCTGAATATATTCAGGAAAAAACGCATACGCCCTTTTTGGCCAACCAAGCAACCTGGAGAGGCAAACCAGCACCCCAAAAAGAAATCTCGCTTCCCATCGGACAAAATGGCCATGCTGAAAAATGTGTCAAAACCAGAAATGCAGGACAGGCCATGGGGAAATGGGAGCCTTGCTACACTGATGGGCGGGATGTAAATTGCCAACAGCCACTCTGGAGAAGGGTATGGTGTGTCCTGAAACATCTAAAAAACACAGCTTAGAGAGCATAGGGCACTTCCACGCATGGGGGAATAACGTGGGAAAATTGAAAATCAGCAAGACACAAGCACCCCAAAGTGTAGGGCTGCTCTGTTGACAAGGACCTCCACTTCATTCCACCTTAAATATCCCAGGAAAGCGAAAAATGGATAAAAAAGTTGTGTTCCTTATGTACAATGGATATATCACTCAGCCATGAAATCAATGTCATAAGGCTAGTAGCAGCATGATGAGTGGATTTAGGTACGACGATTCTAAGTGAAATAAGTCACACAGAAAAGGACACTTCTCATAAGGTGTCACTTATAGAGGGAATGGAAAAACCGCTACACTTGAACTGAATTACAAAACAGAACAGAGTCACACATGCAGAAAACACAGTATGGCTGCTTAACGGGAAAGGTGAGGTGGGGTGATACATAAAACAAGAGTTTCAAATTAGCTCAGATACCGTTACATAAACCCAATATGTAATAGACAAGACCTACTCCTTGCTCAGAGAACTGGACTCAACACGCCCGATTCACCACACAAGAATATATCTGACTAGTAATAATCTTAAAACCTATGTATTGATATCTCCTGTTAGTGTGTCAAGTGGGTGTAAAGCGGCATAAACACAGCCGTGAAAAGCAGCTAAACCCCATTATAAAAATAAATTACTTTTAAAAACCCATGAAACAAAGACAGGGAAAGAGAGAGAAATTCTTACACAATTCGTTCAGGGGCTGTGATGCAACCTGGATTGACCATATCTAGACCCACAGCTGGATGAGACATAATGGTGGACACTCCTGGGGCTGAGAGGTTTGGTGAGGTTGGGTGAGCAAACGCAGACCCTTTAAAGTAATACTGCGTGCTACCCATCGCATGGGTCCCAAATCTCCAGGTTCAAGGGCATCTTCCTACATCGAAAACATGCATGAGAAACCCAGAAGATGGTACACCGTGTGATGGGGAAAGGTTTCTAAAACGCACCTCATTTCTCATCTCCTTCTGCTCGGGTTGGCCATTCCAGCCACTTTACTAGCAATCTCCCTACTTGGAGCATCAGCACCTTTAACCTCCTGTTCCGTACAGGTTGCAATTTGTCCTGAGGATGAACGGGAAGACGGGGAACCAATGAGAGACTAGCTCTTGGTGTTGGGACAGGCACAGGTCACTCTATTTTCCCATCAGGAAGAAGAATTAACCACAGGCTCAGCCTGCCCCCCGGAACCAGAAGAGGGCCTGAAGCCATCCAGCGCTTTTGCCGCCAGCTCCCAAAAAAGCGAGTTGTAAAATGGAGCTTCAGGGCACTGCAATTCACAAACCTGCACAGTTATAAATGATAACTCTCGTCCACAAATATATTGAGGGAAGGCAAAGAAGAGGATTTGAAGTCAAGGCATAATTGCAGGAAACAGATTTCAGAAGGTAGATTCGAATCGCCTTTAAACCACATGAAAAGCGGCAAAACGTTGACAATGATGCCCTTGGCCAAAAAGGGCGTGTGCGTTTTTTCCTGAATATATTCAGGAAAAAACGCACACGCCCTTTTTGGCCAACCAAGCAACCTGGAAATGCAAATCAGCGCTACAAAGAAGTCTCGCTTCCCATTGGTCAAAAGGGCCATGCTGAAAAAAGTGTGAAAACCAGAAATGCAGGACAAGCCATGGAGAAATGGGAGCCTTGCTACACTGATGGGCGGGATGTAAATTGCCAACAGCCACTCTGGAGAAGGGTACGGTGTGTCCTGAAACATCTAAGAAACACAGCGTAGAGAGCATAGGGCACTTCCACGCATGGGGGTATAAAGTGGGAAAATTGAAAATCAGCAAGTCACAGGTACCCCAAAGTTTAGGGCTGCTCTGTTGACAAGGACCTCCATTTCATTCCACCTTAAATATCCCAGGAAAGCGAAAAATGGATAAAGAAGTGGTGGTCCTTATGTACAATGGAATATCACTCAGCCATGAAATCAATGTCATAAGGCTAGTAGCAGCATGATGAGTGGATTTAGGTACGACGATTCTAAGTGAAATAAGTCACACAGAAAAGGACACTTCTCATAAGGTGTCACTTATAGAGGGAATGTAAAAACCGTTACACTTGAACTGAATTACAAAACAGAACAGAGTCACACATGCAGAAAACACACTATGGCTGCTTAACGGGAAAGGTGAGGTGGGGTGATACATAAAACAAGAGTTTCAAATTAGCTCAGTTACCGTTCCATAAACCCAATATGTAATAGACAAGACACACTCCTTGCTCAGTGAACTGGACTCTACACCCCCTATTCACCGCACAAGAATATATCTGAGTAGTAAGAATCATAAAACCTATATATTGATATCTCTCTGGAAGTGAGTCACGTGGGTGTAAAGCCGCATAAACACAGCCGTGAAAAGCAGCTAAACCCCATTATAAAAATAAATTACTTTTAAAAACGCATGAAACAAAGACAGTGAAAGAGAGAGAAATTCTTACAAAATTCGTTCAGGGGCTGTGATGCAACCTGGATTGACCATATCTAGACCCACAGCTGGATGAGACATAAGGGTGGACACTCTCGGGACTGAGAGGTTTGGTGAGGTTGGGGGAGCAAACGCAGACACTTTAAAGTAATACTGCATGGTACCCATCCCATGGGTCCCAAATCTCCAGGTTCAAGGGCATCTTCGTACATCGAAAACATGCATGAGAAACCCAGAAGGTGGTACACCGTGTGATCGCGCAAGGTTTCTAAAACGCACCTCATTTCTCATCTCCTTGTGCTCGGGTTCACCATTTAAGCTACTTTACTAGCAATCTCCCTACTTGGAGAATCAGCACCTTTAACCTCCTGTTCCGTACAGGTTGCAATTTGTCCTGAGGATGAACGGGAAGAGGGGCAACCAATGAGAGACTGGATCTAGGTGTAGGGACAGGCACAGGTCACCCTATTTTCCCATCAGGAAGAAGAATTAACCACAGGCTCAGCCTGCCCCCCGGAACCAGAACAGGGCCTGAAGCCATCCTGCGCTTTTGCGGCCAGCTCCCAAAAAAGCGACTTGTAAAATGGAGCTTCAGGGCACTGCAATTCACAAACCTGCAGAGTTATAAATGATAACTCTCGTCCACAAATATATTGAGGGAAGGCAAAGAAGAGGATTTGAAATCAAGGCAGAATTGCAGGAAACAGATTTCAGGAGGTAGATTCGAATCGCCTTTAAAGCACATGAAAAGCGGCAAAACGTTGACAATGATGCCCTTGGCCAAAAAGGGCGTATGCGTTTTTTCCTGAATATATTCAGGAAAAAACGCATACGCCCTTTTTGGCCAACCAAGCAACCTGGAAAGGCAAATCAGCGCTACAAAGAAGTCTCGCTTCCCATCGGTCAAAAGGGCCATGCTGAAAAAAGTGTCAAAACCAGAAATGCAGGACAGGCCATGGAGAAATGGGAGACTTGCTACACTGATGGGCGGGATGTAAATTGCCAACAGCCACTCTGGAGAAGTGTACGGTGTGTCCTGAAACATCTAAAAAACACAGCTTAGAGAGCATAGGGCACTTCCACGCATGGGGGTATAAAGTGGGAAAATTAAAAATCAGCAAGACACAAGCACCCCAAAGTTTAGGGCTGCTCTGTTGACAAGGACCTCCACTTCATTCCACCTTACATATCCCAGGAAAGTGAAAAATGGATACAAAAGTTGTGGTCCTTATGTACAATGGAATATCACTCAGCCATGAAATCAATGTCATAAGGCTAGTAGCAGCATGATGAGTGGATTTAGGTACGACGATTCTAAGTGAAATAAGTCACACAGAAAAGGACACTTCTCATATGGTGTCACTTATAGAGGGAATGTAAAAACCGTTACACTTGAACTGAATTACAAAACAGAACAGAGTCACACATGCAGAAAACACACTATGGCTGCTTAACGGGAAAGGTGAGGTGGGGTGATACATAAAACAAGAGTTTCAAATTAGCTCAGATACCGTTCCATAAACCCAATATGTAATAGACAAGACCTACTCCTGGCTCAGAGAACTGGACTCAACACGCCCGATTCACCGCACAAGAATATATCTGACTAGTAATAATCTTAAAACCTATGTATTGATATCTCTCTGTTAGTGTGTCAAGTGGGTGTAAAGCGGCATAAACACAGCCGTGAAAAGCAGCTAAACCCCATTATAAAAAGAAATTACTTTTAAAAACCCATGAAACAAAGACAGTGAAAGAGAGAGAAATTCTTACACAATTCGTTCAGGGGCTGTGATGCAAACTGGATTGACCATATCTAGACCCACAGCTGGATGAGACATAAGGGTGGACACTCTTGGGGCTGAGAGGTTTGGTGAGGTTGGGTGAGCAAACGCAGACCCTTTAAAGTAATACTGCGTGGTACCCATCGCATGGGTCCCAAATCTCCAGGTTCAAGGGCATCTTCCTACATCGAAAACATGCATGAGAAACCCAGAAGATGGTACACCGTGTGATGGGGAAAGGTTTCTAAAACGCACCTCATTTCTCATCTCCTTGTTCTCGGGCTCACAATTCCAGCCACTTTACTAGCAATCTCCCTACTTGGAGCATCAGCACCTTTAACTTCCTGTTCCGTACAGGTTGCAATTTGTCCTGAGGATGAACGGGAAGACGGGGAAAAAATGAGAGACTAGCTCTTGGTGTTGGGACAGGCACAGGTCACTCTATTTTCCCATCAGGAAGAAGAATTAACCACAGGCTCAGCCTGCCCCCCGGAACCAGAACAGGGCCTGAATCCATCCTGCGCTTTTGCGGCCAGCTCCCAAAAAAGCGAGTTGTAAAATGGAGCTTCAGGGCACTGAAATTCACAAACCTGCAGAGTTATAAATGATAACTCTCGTCCACAAATATATTGAAGAAAGGCAAAGACGAGGAATTGAAATCAAGGCAGAATTGCAGGAAACAGATTTCAGGAGGTAGATTCGAATCGCCTTTAAAGCACATGAAAAGCGGCAAAACGTTGACAATGATGTCCTTTTTGGCCAACGAAGCAACCTGGAAAGGCAAATCAGCGCTACAAAGAAGTCTCACTTCCCATCGGTCAAAAGGGCCATGCTGAAAAAAGTGTCAAAACCAGAAATGCAGGACAGGCCATGGAGAAATGGGAGCCTTGCTACACTGATGGGCGGGATGTAAATTGCCAACAGCCACTCTGGAGAAGTGTACGGTGTGTCCTGAAACATCTAAAAAACACAGCTTAGAGAGCATAGGGCACTTCCACGCATGGGGGTATAAAGTGGGAAAATTAAAAATCAGCAAGACACAAGCACCCCAAAGTTTAGGGCTGCTCTGTTGACAAGGACCTCCACTTCATTCCACCTTACATATCCCAGGAAAGTGAAAAATGGATACAAAAGTTGTGGTCCTTATGTACAATGGAATATCACTCAGCCATGAAATCAATGTCATAAGGCTAGTAGCAGCATGATGAGTGGATTTAGGTACGACGATTCTAAGTGAAATAAGTCACACAGAAAAGGACACTTCTCATAAGGTGTCACTTATAGAGGGAATGTAAAAACCGTTACACTTGAACTGAATTGCAAAACAGAACAGAGTCACACATGCAGAAAACACACTATGGCTGCTTAACGGGAAAGGTGAGGTGGGGTGATACATAAAACAAGAGTTTCAAATTAGCTCAGTTACCGTTCCATAAACCCAATATGTAATAGACAAGACACACTCCTTGCTCAGTGAACTGGACTCTACACCCCCTATTCACCGCACAAGAATATATCTGAGTAGTAAGAATCATAAAACCTATATATTGATATCTCTCTGGAAGTGAGTCACGTGGGTGTAAAGCCGCATAAACACAGCCGTGAAAAGCAGCTAAACCCCATTATAAAAATAAATTACTTTTAAAAACGCATGAAACAAAGACAGTGAAAGAGAGAGAAATTCTTACAAAATTCGTTCAGGGGCTGTGATGCAACCTGGATTGACCACATCTAGACCCACAGCTGGATGAGACATAAGGGTGGACACTCTCGGGACTGAGAGGTTTGGTGAGGTTGGGGGAGCAAACGCAGACACTTTAAAGTAATACTGCATGGTACCCATCCCATGGGTCCCAAATCTCCAGGTTCAAGGGCATCTTCGTACATCGAAAACATGCATGAGAAACCCAGAAGGTGGTACACCGTGTGATCGCGCAAGGTTTCTAAAACGCACCTCATTTCTCATCTCCTTGTGCTCCGGTTCACCATTTAAGCTACTTTACTAGCAATCTCCCTACTTGGAGAATCAGCACCTTTAACCTCCTGTTCCGTACAGGTTGCAATTTGTCCTGAGGATGAACGGGAAGAGGGGCAACCAATGAGAGACTGGATCTAGGTGTAGGGACAGGCACAGGTCACCCTATTTTCCCATCAGGAAGAAGAATTAACCACAGGCTCAGCCTGCCCCCCGGAACCAGAACAGGGCCTGAAGCCATCCTGCGCTTTTGCGGCCAGCTCCCAAAAATGCGACTTGTAAAATGGAGCTTCAGGGCACTGCAATTCACAAACCTGCAGAGTTATAAATGATAACTCTCGTCCACAAATATATTGAGGGAAGGCAAAGAAGAGGATTTGAAATCAAGGCAGAATTGCAGGAAACAGATTTCAGGAGGTAGATTCGAATCGCCTTTAAAGCACATGAAAAGCGGCAAAACGTTGACAATGATGCCCTTGGCCAAAAAGGGCGTATGCGTTTTTTCCTGAATATATTCAGGAAAAAACGCATACGCCCTTTTTGGCCAACCAAGCAACCTGGAAAGGCAAATCAGCGCTACAAAGAAGTCTCGCTTCCCATCGGTCAAAAGGGCCATGCTGAAAAAAGTGTCAAAACCAGAAATGCAGGACAGGCCATGGAGAAATGGGAGACTTGCTACACTGATGGGCGGGATGTAAATTGCCAACAGCCACTCTGGAGAAGTGTACGGTGTGTACTGAAACATCTAAAAAACACAGCATAGAGAGCATAGGGCACTTCCACGCATGGGGGTATAAAGTGGGAAAATTAAAAATCAGCAAGACACAAGCACCACAAAGTTTAGGGCTGCTCTGTTGACAAGGACCTCCACTTCATTCCACCTTACATATCCCAGGAAAGTGAAAAATGGATACAAAAGTTGTGGTCCTTATGTACAATGGAATATCACTCAGCCATGAAATCAATGTCATAAGGCTAGTAGCAGCATGATGAGTGGATTTAGGTACGACGATTCTAAGTGAAATAAGTCACACAGCAAAGGACACTTCTCATATGGTGTCACTTATAGAGGGAATGTAAAAACCGTTACACTTGAACTGAATTACAAAACAGAGCAGAGTCACACATGCAGAAAACACACTATGGCTGCTTAACGGGAAAGGTGAGGTGGGGTGATACATAAAACAAGAGTTTCAAATTAGCTCAGATACCGTTCCATAAACCCAATATGTAATAGACAAGACCTACTCCTTGCTCAGAGAACTGGACTCAACACGCCCGATTCACCGCACAAGAATATATCTGACTAGTAATAATCTTAAAACCTATGTATTGATATCTCTCTGTTAGTGTGTCAAGTGGGTGTAAAGCAGCATAAACACAGCCGTGAAAAGCAGCTAAACCCCATTATAAAAAGAAATAACTTTTAAAAACCAATGAAACAAAGACAGTGAAAGAGAGAGAAATTCTTACACAATTCGTTCAGGGGCTGTGATGCAAACTGGATTGACCATATCTAGACCCACAGCTGGATGAGACATAAGGGTGGACACTCTTGGGGCTGAGAGGTTTGGTGAGGTTGGGTGAGCAAACGCAGACCCTTTAAAGTAATACTGCGTGGTACCCATCGCATGGGTCCCAAATCTCCAGGTTCAAGGGCATCTTCCTACATCGAAAACATGCATGAGAAACCCAGAAGATGGTACACCGTGCGATGGGGAATGGTTTCTAAAACGCACCTCATTTCTCATCTCCTTGTTCTCGGGTTCGCAATTCCAGGCACTTTACTAGCAATCTCCCTACTTGGAGCATCAGCACCTTTAACCTCCTGTTCCGTACAGGTTGCAATTTGTCCTGAGGATGAACGGGAAGACGGGGAAAAAATGAGAGACTAGCTCTTGGTGTTGGGACAGGCACGGGTCACTCTATTTTCCCATCAGGAAGAAGAATTAACCACAGGCTCAGCCTGCCCCCCGGAACCAGAACAGGGCCTGAAGCCATCCTGCGCTTTTGCGGCCAGCTCCCAAAAAAGCGAGTTGTAAAATGGAGATTCAGGGCACTGCAATTCACAAACCTGCAGAGTTATAAATGATAACTCTCGTCCACAAATATATTGAGGGAAGGCAAAGACGAGGAATTGAAATCAAGGCAGAATTGCAGGAAACAGATTTCAGGAGGTAGATTCGAATCGCCTTTAAAGCACATGAAAAGCGGCAAAACGTTGACAATGATGCCCTTGGCCAAAAAGGGCGTATGCGTTTTTTCCTGAATATATTCAGGAAAAAACGCATACGCCCTTTTTGGCCAACCAAGCAACCTGGAAAGGCAAATCAGCGCTACAAAGAAGTCTCGCTTCCCATCGGTCAAAAGGGCCATGCTGAAAAAAGTGTCAAAACCAGAAATGCAGGACAGGCCATGGAGAAATGGGAGACTTGCTACACTGATGGGCGGGATGTAAATTGCCAACAGCCACTCTGGAGAAGTGTACGGTGTGTCCTGAAACATCTAAAAAACACAGCTTAGAGAGCATAGGGCACTTCCACGCATGGGGGTATAAAGTGGGAAAATTAAAAATCAGCAAGACACAAGCACCCCAAAGTTTAGGGCTGCTCTGTTGACAAGGACCTCCACTTCATTCCACCTTACATATCCCAGGAAAGTGAAAAATGGATACAAAAGTTGTGGTCCTTATGTACAATGGAATATCACTCAGCCATGAAATCAATGTCATAAGGCTAGTAGCAGCATGATGAGTGGATTTAGGTACGACGATTCTAAGTGAAATAAGTCACACAGAAAAGGACACTTCTCATATGGTGTCACTTATAGAGGGAATGTAAAAACCGTTACACTTGAACTGAATTACAAAACAGAACAGAGTCACACATGCAGAAAACACACTATGGCTGCTTAACGGGAAAGGTGAGGTGGGGTGATACATAAAACAAGAGTTTCAAATTAGCTCAGATACCGTTCCATAAACCCAATATGTAATAGACAAGACCTACTCCTGGCTCAGAGAACTGGACTCAACACGCCCGATTCACCGCACAAGAATATATCTGACTAGTAATAATCTTAAAACCTATGTATTGATATCTCTCTGTTAGTGTGTCAAGTGGGTGTAAAGCGGCATAAACACAGCCGTGAAAAGCAGCTAAACCCCATTATAAAAAGAAATTACTTTTAAAAACCCATGAAACAAAGACAGTGAAAGAGAGAGAAATTCTTACACAATTCGTTCAGGGGCTGTGATGCAAACTGGATTGACCATATCTAGACCCACAGCTGGATGAGACATAAGGGTGGACACTCTTGGGGCTGAGAGGTTTGGTGAGGTTGGGTGAGCAAACGCAGACCCTTTAAAGTAATACTGCGTGGTACCCATCGCATGGGTCCCAAATCTCCAGGTTCAAGGGCATCTTCCTACATCGAAAACATGCATGAGAAACCCAGAAGATGGTACACCGTGTGATGGGGAAAGGTTTCTAAAACGCACCTCATTTCTCATCTCCTTGTTCTCGGGCTCACAATTCCAGCCACTTTACTAGCAATCTCCCTACTTGGAGCATCAGCACCTTTAACTTCCTGTTCCGTACAGGTTGCAATTTGTCCTGAGGATGAACGGGAAGACGGGGAAAAAATGAGAGACTAGCTCTTGGTGTTGGGACAGGCACAGGTCACTCTATTTTCCCATCAGGAAGAAGAATTAACCACAGGCTCAGCCTGCCCCCCGGAACCAGAACAGGGCCTGAATCCATCCTGCGCTTTTGCGGCCAGCTCCCAAAAAAGCGAGTTGTAAAATGGAGCTTCAGGGCACTGAAATTCACAAACCTGCAGAGTTATAAATGATAACTCTCGTCCACAAATATATTGAAGGAAGGCAAAGACGAGGAATTGAAATCAAGGCAGAATTGCAGGAAACAGATTTCAGGAGGTAGATTCGAATCGCCTTTAAAGCACATGAAAAGCGGCAAAACGTTGACAATGATGTCCTTTTTGGCCAACGAAGCAACCTGGAAAGGCAAATCAGCGCTACAAAGAAGTCTCACTTCCCATCGGTCAAAAGGGCCATGCTGAAAAAAGTGTCAAAACCAGAAATGCAGGACAGGCCATGGAGAAATGGGAGCCTTGCTACACTGATGGGCGGGATGTAAATTGCCAACAGCCACTCTGGAGAAGTGTACGGTGTGTCCTGAAACATCTAAAAAACACAGCTTAGAGAGCATAGGGCACTTCCACGCATGGGGGTATAAAGTGGGAAAATTAAAAATCAGCAAGACACAAGCACCCCAAAGTTTAGGGCTGCTCTGTTGACAAGGACCTCCACTTCATTCCACCTTACATATCCCAGGAAAGTGAAAAATGGATACAAAAGTTGTGGTCCTTATGTACAATGGAATATCACTCAGCCATGAAATCAATGTCATAAGGCTAGTAGCAGCATGATGAGTGGATTTAGGTACGACGATTCTAAGTGAAATAAGTCACACAGAAAAGGACACTTCTCATATGCTGTCACTTATAGAGGGAATGTAAAAACCATTACACTTGAACTGAATTACAAAACAGAACAGAGTCACACATGCAGAAAACACACTATGGCTGCTTAACGGGAAAGGTGAGGTGGGGTGATACATAAAACAAGAGTTTCAAATTAGCTCAGATACCGTTCCATAAACCCAATATGTAATAGACAAGACCTACTCCTGGCTCAGAGAACTGGACTCAACACGCCCGATTCACCGCACAAGAATATATCTGACTAGTAATAATCTTAAAACCTATGTATTGATATCTCTCTGTTAGTGTGTCAAGTGGGTGTAAAGCGGCATAAACACAGCCGTGAAAAGCAGCTAAACCCCATTATAAAAAGAAATTACTTTTAAAAACCCATGAAACAAAGACAGTGAAAGAGAGAGAAATTCTTACACAATTCGTTCAGGGGCTGTGATGCAAACTGGATTGACCATATCTAGACCCACAGCTGGATGAGACATAAGGGTGGACACTCTTGGGGCTGAGAGGTTTGGTGAGGTTGGGTGAGCAAACGCAGACCCTTTAAAGTAATACTGCGTGGTACCCATCGCATGGGTCCCAAATTTCCAGGTTCAAGGGCATCTTCCTACATCGAAAACATGCATGAGAAACCCAGAAGATGGTACACCGTGTGATGGGGAAAGGTTTCTAAAACGCACCTCATTTCTCATCTCCTTGTTCTCGGGTTCGCAATTCCAGCCACATTACTAGCAATCTCCCTACTTGGAGCATCAGCACCTTTAACCTCCTGTTCCGTACAGGTTGCAATTTGTCCTGAGGATGAACGGGAAGACGGGGAAAAAATGAGAGACTAGCTCTTGGTGTTGGGACAGGCACGGGTCACTCTATTTTCCCATCAGGAAGAAGAATTAACCACAGGCTCAGCCTGACCCCGGAACCAGAACAGGGCCTGAAGCCATCCTGCGCTTTTGCGGCCAGCTCCCAAAAAAGCGAGTTGTAAAATGGAGCTTCAGGGCACTGCAATTCACAAACCTGCAGAGTTATAAATGAAAACTCTCGTCCACAAATATATTGAGGGAAGGCAAAGACGAGGAATTGAAATCAAGGCAGAATTGCAGGAAACAGATTTCAGGAGGTAGATTCGAATCGCCTTTAAAGCACATGAAAAGCAGCAAAACGTTGACAATGATGCCCTTGGCCAAAAAGGGCGTATGCGTTTTTTCCTGAATATATTCAGGAAAAAACGCATACGCCCTTTTTGGCCAACCAAGCAACCTGGAAAGGCAAATCAGCGCTACAAAGAAGTCTCGCTTCCCATCGGTCAAAAGGGCCATGCTGAAAAAAGTGTCAAAACCAGAAATGCAGGACAGGCCATGGAGAAATGGGAGCCTTGCTACACTGATGGGCGGGATGTAAATTGCCAACAGCCACTCTGGAGAAGTGTACGGTGTGTCCTGAAACATCTAAAAAACACAGCTTAGAGAGCATAGGGCACTTCCACGCATGGGGGTATAAAGTGGGAAAATTAAAAATCAGCAAGACACAAGCACCCCAAAGTTTAGGGCTGCTCTGTTGACAAGGACCTCCACTTCATTCCACCTTACATATCCCAGGAAAGTGAAAAACGGATACAAAAGTTGTGGTCCTTATGTACAATGGAATATCACTCAGCCATGAAATCAATGTCATAAGGCTAGTAGCAGCATGATGAGTGGATTTAGGTACGACGATTCTAAGTGAAATAAGTCACACAGCAAAGGACACTTCTCATATGGTGTCACTTATAGAGGGAATGTAAAAACCGTTACACTTGAACTGAATTACAAAACAGAACAGAGTCACACATGCAGAAAACACACTATGGCTGCTTAACGGGAAAGGTGAGGTGGGGTGATACATAAAACAAGAGTTTCAAATTAGCTCAGATACCGTTCCATAAACCCAATATGTAATAGACAAGACCTACTCCTGGCTCAGAGAACTGGACTCAACACGCCCGATTCACCGCACAAGAATATATCTGACTAGTAATAATCTTAAAACCTATGTATTGATATCTCTCTGTTAGTGTGTCAAGTGGGTGTAAAGCGGCATAAACACAGCCGTGAAAAGCAGCTAAACCCCATTATAAAAAGAAATTACTTTTAAAAACCCATGAAACAAAGACAGTGAAAGAGAGAGAAATTCTTACACAATTCGTTCAGGGGCTGTGATGCAAACTGGATTGACCATATCTAGACCCACAGCTGGATGAGACATAAGAGTGGACACTCTTGGGGCTGAGAGGTTTGGTGAGGTTGGGTGAGCAAACGCAGACCCTTTAAAGTAATACTGCGTGGTACCCATCGCATGGGTCCCAAATCTCCAGGTTCAAGGGCATCTTCCTACATCGAAAACATGCATGAGAAACCCAGAAGATGGTACACCGTGTGATGGGGAAAGGTTTCTAAAACGCACCTCATTTCTCATCTCCTTGTTCTCGGGCTCGCAATTCCAGCCACTTTACTAGCAATCTCCCTACTTGGAGCATCAGCACCTTTAACCTCCTGTTCCGTACAGGTTGCAATTTGTCCTGAGGATGAACGGGAAGACGGGGAAAAAATGAGAGACTAGCTCTTGGTGTTGGGACCGGCACGGGTCACTCTATTTTCCCATCAGGAAGAAGAATTAACCACAGGCTCAGCCTGCCCCCCGGAACCAGAACAGGGCCTGAATCCATCCTGCTCTTTTGCGGCCAGCTCCCAAAAAAGCGAGTTGTAAAATGGAGCTTCAGGGCACTGCAATTCACAAACCTGCAGAGTTATAAATGTTAACTCTCGTCCACAAATATATTGAGGGAAGGCAAAGACGAGGGATTGAAATCAAGGCAGAATTGCAGGAAACAGATTTCAGGAGGTAGATTCGAATCGCCTTTAAAGCACATGAAAAGCGGCAAAACGTTGACAATGATGCCCTTGGCCAAAAAGGGCGTATGCGTTTTTTCCTGAATATATTCAGGAAAAAACGCATACGCCCTTTTTGGCCAACCAAGCAACCTGGAAAGGCAAATCAGCGCTACAAAGAAGTCTCGCTTCCCATCGGTCAAAAGGGCCATGCTGAAAAAAGTGTCAAAACCAGAAATGCAGGACAGGCCATGGAGAAATGGGAGCCTTGCTACACTGATGGGCGGGATGTAAATTGCCAACAGCCACTCTGGAGAAGTGTACGGTGTGTCCTGAAACATCTAAAAAACACAGCTTAGAGAGCATAGGGCACTTCCACGCATGGGGGTATAAAGTGGGAAAATTAAAAATCAGCAAGACACAAGCACCCCAAAGTTTAGGGCTGCTCTGTTGACAAGGACCTCCACTTCATTCCACCTTACATATCCCAGGAAAGTGAAAAACGGATACCAAAGTTGTGGTCCTTATGTACAATGGAATATCACTCAGCCATGAAATCAATGTCATAAGGCTAGTAGCAGCATGATGAGTGGATTTAGGTACGACGATTCTAAGTGAAATAAGTCACACAGCAAAGGACACTTCTCATATGGTGTCACTTATAGAGGGAATGTAAAAACCGTTACACTTGAACTGAATTACAAAACAGAACAGAGTCACACATGCAGAAAACACACTATGGCTGCTTAACGGGAAAGGTGAGGTGGGGTGATACATAAAACAAGAGTTTCAAATTAGCTCAGATACCGTTCCATAAACCCAATATGTAATAGACAAGACCTACTCCTGGCTCAGAGAACTGGACTCAACACGCCCGATTCACTGCACAAGAATATATCTGACTAGTAATAATCTTAAAACCTATGTATTGATATCTCTCTGTTAGTGTGTCAAGTGGGTGTAAAGCGGCATAAACACAGCCGTGAAAAGCAGCTAAACCCCATTATAAAAAGAAATTACTTTTAAAAACGCATGAAACAAAGACAGTGAAAGAGAGAGAAATTCTTACACAATTCGTTCAGGGGCTGTGATGCAAACTGGATTGACCGTATCTAGACCCACAGCTGGATGAGACATAAGGGTGGACACTCTTGGGGCTGAGAGGTTTGGTGAGGTTGGGTGAGCAAACGCAGACCCTTTAAAGTAATACTGCGTGGTACCCATCACATGGGTCCCAAATCTCCAGGTTCAAGGGCATCTTCCTACATCGAAAACATGCATGAGAAACCCAGAAGATGGTACACCGTGTGATGGGGAAAGGTTTCTAAAACGCACCTCATTTCTCATCTCCTTGTTCTCGGGCTCGCAATTCCAGCCACTTTACTAGCAATCTCCCTACTTGGAGCATCAGCACTTTAACCTCCTGTTCCGTACAGGTTGCAATTTGTCCTGAGGATGAACGGGAAGACGGGGAAAAAATGAGAGACTAGCTCTTGGTGTTGGGAAAGGCACGGGTCACTCTATTTTCCCATCAGGAAGAAGAATTAACCACAGGCTCAGCCTGCCCCCCGGAACCAGAACAGGACCTGAAGCCATCCTGCGCTTTTGCGGCCAGCTCCCAAAAAAGCGAGTTGTAAAATGGAGCTTCAGGGCACTGCAATTCACAAACCTGCAGAGTTATAAATGATAACTCTCGTCCACAAATATATTGAGGGAAGGCAAAGACGAGGAATTGAAATCAAGGCAGAATTGCAGGAAACAGATTTCAGGAGGTAGATTCGAATCGCCTTTAAAGCACATGAAAAGCGGCAAAACGTTGACAATGATGCCCTTGGCCAAAAAGGGCGTATGCGTTTTTTCCTGAATATATTCAGGAAAAAACGCATACGCCCTTTTTGGCCAACCAAGCAACCTGGAAAGGCAAATCAGCGCTACAAAGAAGTCTCGCTTCCCATCGGTCAAAAGGGCCATGCTGAAAAAAGTGTCAAAACCAGAAATGCAGGACAGGCCATGGAGAAATGGGAGCCTTGCTACACTGATGGGCGGGATGTAAATTGCCAACAGCCACTCTGGAGAAGTGTACGGTGTGTCCTGAAACATCTAAAAAACACAGCTTAGAGAGCATAGGGCACTTCCACGCATGGGGGTATAAAGTGGGAAAATTAAAAATCAGCAAGACACAAGCACCCCAAAGTTTAGGGCTGCTCTGTTGACAAGGACCTCCACTTCATTCCACCTTACATATCCCAGGAAAGTGAAAAACGGATACAAAAGTTGTGGTCCTTATGTACAATGGAATATCACTCAGCCATGAAATCAATGTCATAAGGCTAGTAGCAGCATGATGAGTGGATTTAGGTACGACGATTCTAAGTGAAATAAGTCACACAGCAAAGGACACTTCTCATATGGTGTCACTTATAGAGGGAATGTAAAAACCGTTACACTTGAACTGAATTACAAAACAGAACAGAGTCACACATGCAGAAAACACACTATGGCTGCTTAACGGGAAAGGTGAGGTGGGGTGATACATAAAACAAGAGTTTCAAATTAGCTCAGATACCGTTCCATAAACCCAATATGTAATAGACAAGACCTACTCCTGGCTCAGAGAACTGGACTCAACACGCCCGATTCACCGCACAAGAATATATCTGACTAGTAATAATCTTAAAACCTATGTATTGATATCTCTCTGTTAGTGTGTCAAGTGGGTGTAAAGCGGCATAAACACAGCCGTGAAAAGCAGCTAAACCCCATTATAAAAAGAAATTACTTTTAAAAACCCATGAAACAAAGACAGTGAAAGAGAGAGAAATTCTTACACAATTCGTTCAGGGGCTGTGATGCAAACTGGATTGACCATATCTAGACCCACAGCTGGATGAGACATAAGAGTGGACACTCTTGGGGCTGAGAGGTTTGGTGAGGTTGGGTGAGCAAACGCAGACCCTTTAAAGTAATACTGCGTGGTACCCATCGCATGGGTCCCAAATCTCCAGGTTCAAGGGCATCTTCCTACATCGAAAACATGCATGAGAAACCCAGAAGATGGTACACCGTGTGATGGGGAAAGGTTTCTAAAACGCACCTCATTTCTCATCTCCTTGTTCTCGGGCTCGCAATTCCAGCCACTTTACTAGCAATCTCCCTACTTGGAGCATCAGCACCTTTAACCTCCTGTTCCGTACAGGTTGCAATTTGTCCTGAGGATGAACGGGAAGACGGGGAAAAAATGAGAGACTAGCTCTTGGTGTTGGGACCGGCACGGGTCACTCTATTTTCCCATCAGGAAGAAGAATTAACCACAGGCTCAGCCTGCCCCCCGGAACCAGAACAGGGCCTGAATCCATCCTGCTCTTTTGCGGCCAGCTCCCAAAAAAGCGAGTTGTAAAATGGAGCTTCAGGGCACTGCAATTCACAAACCTGCAGAGTTATAAATGTTAACTCTCGTCCACAAATATATTGAGGGAAGGCAAAGACGAGGGATTGAAATCAAGGCAGAATTGCAGGAAACAGATTTCAGGAGGTAGATTCGAATCGCCTTTAAAGCACATGAAAAGCGGCAAAACGTTGACAATGATGCCCTTGGCCAAAAAGGGCGTATGCGTTTTTTCCTGAATATATTCAGGAAAAAACGCATACGCCCTTTTTGGCCAACCAAGCAACCTGGAAAGGCAAATCAGCGCTACAAAGAAGTCTCGCTTCCCATCGGTCAAAAGGGCCATGCTGAAAAAAGTGTCAAAACCAGAAATGCAGGACAGGCCATGGAGAAATGGGAGCCTTGCTACACTGATGGGCGGGATGTAAATTGCCAACAGCCACTCTGGAGAAGTGTACGGTGTGTCCTGAAACATCTAAAAAACACAGCTTAGAGAGCATAGGGCACTTCCACGCATGGGGGTATAAAGTGGGAAAATTAAAAATCAGCAAGACACAAGCACCCCAAAGTTTAGGGCTGCTCTGTTGACAAGGACCTCCACTTCATTCCACCTTACATATCCCAGGAAAGTGAAAAACGGATACCAAAGTTGTGGTCCTTATGTACAATGGAATATCACTCAGCCATGAAATCAATGTCATAAGGCTAGTAGCAGCATGATGAGTGGATTTAGGTACGACGATTCTAAGTGAAATAAGTCACACAGCAAAGGACACTTCTCATATGGTGTCACTTATAGAGGGAATGTAAAAACCGTTACACTTGAACTGAATTACAAAACAGAACAGAGTCACACATGCAGAAAACACACTATGGCTGCTTAACGGGAAAGGTGAGGTGGGGTGATACATAAAACAAGAGTTTCAAATTAGCTCAGATACCGTTCCATAAACCCAATATGTAATAGACAAGACCTACTCCTGGCTCAGAGAACTGGACTCAACACGCCCGATTCACTGCACAAGAATATATCTGACTAGTAATAATCTTAAAACCTATGTATTGATATCTCTCTGTTAGTGTGTCAAGTGGGTGTAAAGCGGCATAAACACAGCCGTGAAAAGCAGCTAAACCCCATTATAAAAAGAAATTACTTTTAAAAACGCATGAAACAAAGACAGTGAAAGAGAGAGAAATTCTTACACAATTCGTTCAGGGGCTGTGATGCAAACTGGATTGACCGTATCTAGACCCACAGCTGGATGAGACATAAGGGTGGACACTCTTGGGGCTGAGAGGTTTGGTGAGGTTGGGTGAGCAAACGCAGACCCTTTAAAGTAATACTGCGTGGTACCCATCACATGGGTCCCAAATCTCCAGGTTCAAGGGCATCTTCCTACATCGAAAACATGCATGAGAAACCCAGAAGATGGTACACCGTGTGATGGGGAAAGGTTTCTAAAACGCACCTCATTTCTCATCTCCTTGTTCTCGGGCTCGCAATTCCAGCCACTTTACTAGCAATCTCCCTACTTGGAGCATCAGCACTTTAACCTCCTGTTCCGTACAGGTTGCAATTTGTCCTGAGGATGAACGGGAAGACGGGGAAAAAATGAGAGACTAGCTCTTGGTGTTGGGAAAGGCACGGGTCACTCTATTTTCCCATCAGGAAGAAGAATTAACCACAGGCTCAGCCTGCCCCCCGGAACCAGAACAGGACCTGAAGCCATCCTGCGCTTTTGCGGCCAGCTCCCAAAAAAGCGAGTTGTAAAATGGAGCTTCAGGGCACTGCAATTCACAAACCTGCAGAGTTATAAATGATAACTCTCGTCCACAAATATATTGAGGGAAGGCAAAGACGAGGAATTGAAATCAAGGCAGAATTGCAGGAAACAGATTTCAGGAGGTAGATTCGAATCGCCTTTAAAGCACATGAAAAGCGGCAAAACGTTGACAATGATGCCCTTGGCCAAAAAGGGCGTATGCGTTTTTTCCTGAATATATTCAGGAAAAAACGCATACGCCCTTTTTGGCCAACCAAGCAACCTGGAAAGGCAAATCAGCGCTACAAAGAAGTCTCGCTTCCCATCGGTCAAAAGGGCCATGCTGAAAAAAGTGTCAAAACCAGAAATGCAGGACAGGCCATGGAGAAATGGGAGCCTTGCTACACTGATGGGCGGGATGTAAATTGCCAACAGCCACTCTGGAGAAGTGTACGGTGTGTCCTGAAACATCTAAAAAACACAGCTTAGAGAGCATAGGGCACTTCCACGCATGGGGGTATAAAGTGGGAAAATTAAAAATCAGCAAGACACAAGCACCCCAAAGTTTAGGGCTGCTCTGTTGACAAGGACCTCCACTTCATTCCACCTTACATATCCCAGGAAAGTGAAAAATGGATACAAAAGTTGTGGTCCTTATGTACAATGGAATATCACTCAGCCATGAAATCAATGTCATAAGGCTAGTAGCAGCATGATGAGTGGATTTAGGTACGACGATTCTAAGTGAAATAAGTCACACAGAAAAGGACACTTCTCATATGGTGTCACTTATAGAGGGAATGTAAAAACCGTTACACTTGAACTGAATTACAAAACAGAACAGAGTCACACATGCAGAAAACACACTATGGCTGCTTAACGGGAAAGGTGAGGTGGGGTGATACATAAAACAAGAGTTTCAAATTAGCTCAGATACCGTTCCATAAACCCAATATGTAATAGACAAGACCTACTCCTGGCTCAGAGAACTGGACTCAACACGCCCGATTCACCGCACAAGAATATATCTGACTAGTAATAATCTTAAAACCTATGTATTGATATCTCTCTGTTAGTGTGTCAAGTGGGTGTAAAGCGGCATAAACACAGCCGTGAAAAGCAGCTAAACCCCATTATAAAAAGAAATTACTTTTAAAAACCCATGAAACAAAGACAGTGAAAGAGAGAGAAATTCTTACACAATTCGTTCAGGGGCTGTGATGCAAACTGGATTGACCATATCTAGACCCACAGCTGGATGAGACATAAGGGTGGACACTCTTGGGGCTGAGAGGTTTGGTGAGGTTGGGTGAGCAAACGCAGACCCTTTAAAGTAATACTGCGTGGTACCCATCGCATGGGTCCCAAATTTCCAGGTTCAAGGGCATCTTCCTACATCGAAAACATGCATGAGAAACCCAGAAGATGGTACACCGTGTGATGGGGAAAGGTTTCTAAAACGCACCTCATTTCTCATCTCCTTGTTCTCGGGTTCGCAATTCCAGCCACATTACTAGCAATCTCCCTATTTGGAGCATCAGCACCTTTAACCTCCTGTTCCGTACAGGTTGCAATTTGTCCTGAGGATGAACGGGAAGACGGGGAAAAAATGAGAGACTAGCTCTTGGTGTTGGGACAGGCACGGGTCACTCTATTTTCCCATCAGGAAGAAGAATTAACCACAGGCTCAGCCTGACCCCGGAACCAGAACAGGGCCTGAAGCCATCCTGCGCTTTTGCGGCCAGCTCCCAAAAAAGCGAGTTGTAAAATGGAGCTTCAGGGCACTGCAATTCACAAACCTGCAGAGTTATAAATGATAACTCTCGTCCACAAATATATTGAGGGAAGGCAAAGACGAGGAATTGAAATCAAGGCAGAATTGCAGGAAACAGATTTCAGGAGGTAGATTCGAATCGCCTTTAAAGCACATGAAAAGCGGCAAAACGTTGACAATGATGCCCTTGGCCAAAAAGGGCGTATGCGTTTTTTCCTGAATATATTCAGGAAAAAACGCATACGCCCTTTTTGGCCAACCAAGCAACCTGGAAAGGCAAATCAGCGCTACAAAGAAGTCTCGCTTCCCATCGGTCAAAAGGGCCATGCTGAAAAAAGTGTCAAAACCAGAAATGCAGGACAGGCCATGGAGAAATGGGAGCCTTGCTACACTGATGGGCGGGATGTAAATTGCCAACAGCCACTCTGGAGAAGTGTACGGTGTGTCCTGAAACATCTAAAAAACACAGCTTAGAGAGCATAGGGCACTTCCACGCATGGGGGTATAAAGTGGGAAAATTAAAAATCAGCAAGACACAAGCACCCCAAAGTTTAGGGCTGCTCTGTTGACAAGGACCTCCACTTCATTCCACCTTACATATCCCAGAAAAGTGAAAAACGGATACAAAAGTTGTGGTCCTTATGTACAATGGAATATCACTCAGCCATGAAATCAATGTCATAAGGCTAGTAGCAGCATGATGAGTGGATTTAGGTACGACGATTCTAAGTGAAATAAGTCACACAGCAAAGGACACTTCTCATATGGTGTCACTTATAGAGGGAATGTAAAAACCGTTACACTTGAACTGAATTACAAAACAGAACAGAGTCACACATGCAGAAAACACACTATGGCTGCTTAACGGGAAAGGTGAGGTGGGGTGATACATAAAACAAGAGTTTCAAATTAGCTCAGATACCGTTCCATAAACCCAATATGTAATAGACAAGACCTACTCCTGGCTCAGAGAACTGGACTCAACACGCCCGATTCACCGCACAAGAATATATCTGACTAGTAATAATCTTAAAACCTATGTATTGATATCTCTCTGTTAGTGTGTCAAGTGGGTGTAAAGCGGCATAAACACAGCCGTGAAAAGCAGCTAAACCCCATTATAAAAAGAAATTACTTTTAAAAACCCATGAAACAAAGACAGTGAAAGAGAGAGAAATTCTTACACAATTCGTTCAGGGGCTGTGATGCAAACTGGATTGACCATATCTAGACCCACAGCTGGATGAGACATAAGAGTGGACACTCTTGGGGCTGAGAGGTTTGGTGAGGTTGGGTGAGCAAACGCAGACCCTTTAAAGTAATACTGCGTGGTACCCATCGCATGGGTCCCAAATCTCCAGGTTCAAGGGCATCTTCCTACATCGAAAACATGCATGAGAAACCCAGAAGATGGTACACCGTGTGATGGGGAAAGGTTTCTAAAACGCACCTCATTTCTCATCTCCTTGTTCTCGGGCTCGCAATTCCAGCCACTTTACTAGCAATCTCCCTACTTGGAGCATCAGCACCTTTAACCTCCTGTTCCGTACAGGTTGCAATTTGTCCTGAGGATGAACGGGAAGACGGGGAAAAAATGAGAGACTAGCTCTTGGTGTTGGGACCGGCACGGGTCACTCTATTTTCCCATCAGGAAGAAGAATTAACCACAGGCTCAGCCTGCCCCCCGGAACCAGAACAGGGCCTGAATCCATCCTGCGCTTCTGCGGCCAGCTCCCAAAAAAGCGAGTTGTAAAATGGAGCTTCAGGGCACTGCAATTCACAAACCTGCAGAGTTATAAATGATAACTCTCGTCCACAAATATATTGAGGGAAGGCAAAGACGAAGGATTGAAATCAAGGCAGAATTGCAGGAAACAGATTTCAGGAGGTAGATTCGAATCGCCTTTAAAGCACATGAAAAGCGGCAAAACGTTGACAATGATGCCCTTGGCCAAAAAGGGCGTATGCGTTTTTTCCTGAATATATTCAGGAAAAAACGCATACGCCCTTTTTGGCCAACCAAGCAACCTGGAAAGGCAAATCAGCGCTACAAAGAAGTCTCGCTTCCCATCGGTCAAAAGGGCCATGCTGAAAAAAGTGTCAAAACCAGAAATGCAGGACAGGCCATGGAGAAATGGGAGCCTTGCTACACTGATGGGCGGGATGTAAATTGCCAACAGCCACTCTGGAGAAGTGTACGGTGTGTCCTGAAACATCTAAAAAACACAGCTTAGAGAGCATAGGGCACTTCCACGCATGGGGGTATAAAGTGGGAAAATTAAAAATCAGCAAGACACAAGCACCCCAAAGTTTAGGGCTGCTCTGTTGACAAGGACCTCCACTTCATTCCACCTTACATATCCCAGGAAAGTGAAAAATGGATACAAAAGTTGTGGTCCTTATTTACAATGGAATATCACTCAGCCATGAAATCAATGTCATAAGGCTAGTAGCAGCATGATGAGTGGATTTAGGTACGACGATTCTAAGTGAAATAAGTCACACAGAAAAGGACACTTCTCATATGGTGTCACTTATAGAGGGAATGTAAAAACCGTTACACTTGAACTGAATTACAAAACAGAACAGAGTCACACATGCAGAAAACACACTATGGCTGCTTAACGGGAAAGGTGAGGTGGGGTGATACATAAAACAAGAGTTTCAAATTAGCTCAGATACCGTTCCATAAACCCAATATGTAATAGACAAGACCTACTCCTGGCTCAGAGAACTGGACTCAACACGCCCGATTCACCGCACAAGAATATATCTGACTAGTAATAATCTTAAAACCTATGTATTGATATCTCTCTGTTAGTGTGTCAAGTGGGTGTAAAGCGGCATAAACACAGCCGTGAAAAGCAGCTAAACCCCATTATAAAAAGAAATTACTTTTAAAAACCCATGAAACAAAGACAGTGAAAGAGAGAGAAATTCTTACACAATTCTTTCAGGGGCTGTGATGCAAACTGGATTGACCATATCTAGACCCACAGCTGGATGAGACATAAGAGTGGACACTCTTGGGGCTGAGAGGTTTGGTGAGGTTGGGTGAGCAAACGCAGACCCTTTAAAGTAATACTGCGTGGTACCCATCGCATGGGTCCCAAATCTCCAGGTTCAAGGGCATCTTCCTACATCGAAAACATGCATGAGAAACCCAGAAGATGGTACACCGTGTGATGGGGAAAGGTTTCTAAAACGCACCTCATTTCTCATCTCCTTGTTCTCGGGCTCGCAATTCCAGCCACTTTACTAGCAATCTCCCTACTTGGAGCATCAGCACCTTTAACCTCCTGTTCCGTACAGGTTGCAATTTGTCCTGAGGATGAACGGGAAGACGGGGAAAAAATGAGAGACTAGCTCTTGGTGTTGGGACAGGCACGGGTCACTCTATTTTCCCATCAGGAAGAAGAATTAACCACAGGCTCAGCCTGCCCCCCGGAACCAGAACAGGGCCTGAATCCATCCTGCGCTTTTGCGGCCAGCTCCCAAAAAAGCGAGTTGTAAAATGGAGCTTCAGGGCACTTCAATTCACAAACCTGCAGAGTTATAAATGATAACTCTCGTCCACAAATATATTGAGGGAAGGCAAAGACGAGGGATTGAAATCAAGGCAGAATTGCAGGAAACAGATTTCAGGAGGTAGATTCGAATCGCCTTTAAAGCACATGAAAAGCGGCAAAACGTTGACAATGATGCCCTTGGCCAAAAAGGGCGTATGCGTTTTTTCCTGAATATATTCAGGAAAAAACGCATACGCCCTTTTTGGCCAACCAAGCAACCTGGAAAGGCAAATCAGCGCTACAAAGAAGTCTCGCTTCCCATCGGTCAAAAGGGCCATGCTGAAAAAAGTGTCAAAACCAGAAATGCAGGACAGGCCATGGAGAAATGGGAGCCTTGCTACACTGATGGGCGGGATGTAAATTGCCAACAGCCACTCTGGAGAAGTGTACGGTGTGTCCTGAAACATCTAAAAAACACAGCTTAGAGAGCATAGGGCACTTCCACGCATGGGGGTATAAAGTGGGAAAATTAAAAATCAGCAAGACACAAGCACCCCAAAGTTTAGGGCTGCTCTGTTGACAAGGACCTCCACTTCATTCCACCTTACATATCCCAGGAAAGTGAAAAACGGATACCAAAGTTGTGGTCCTTATGTACAATGGAATATCACTCAGCCATGAAATCAATGTCATAAGGCTAGTAGCAGCATGATGAGTGGATTTAGGTACGACGATTCTAAGTGAAATAAGTCACACAGCAAAGGACACTTCTCATATGGTGTCACTTATAGAGGGAATGTAAAAACCGTTACACTTGAACTGAATTACAAAACAGAACAGAGTCACACATGCAGAAAACACACTATGGCTGCTTAACGGGAAAGGTGAGGTGGGGTGATACATAAAACAAGAGTTTCAAATTAGCTCAGATACCGTTCCATAAACCCAATATGTAATAGACAAGACCTACTCCTTGCTCAGAGAACTGGACTCAACACGCCCGATTCACCGCACAAGAATATATCTGACTAGTAATAATCTTAAAACCTATGTATTGATATCTCTCTGTTAGTGTGTCAAGTGGGTGTAAAGCGGCATAAACACAGCCGTGAAAAGCAGCTAAACCCCATTATAAAAAGAAATTACTTTTAAAAACCCATGAAACAAAGACAGTGAAAGAGAGAGAAATTCTTACACAATTCGTTCAGGGGCTGTGATGCAAACTGGATTGACCGTATCTAGACCCACAGCTGGATGAGACATAAGGGTGGACACTCTTGGGGCTGAGAGGTTTGGTGAGGTTGGGTGAGCAAACGCAGACCCTTTAAAGTAATACTGCGTGGTACCCATCACATGGGTCCCAAATCTCCAGGTTCAAGGGCATCTTCCTACATCGAAAACATGCATGAGAAACCCAGAAGATGGTACACCGTGTGATGGGGAAAGGTTTCTAAAACGCACCTCATTTCTCATCTCCTTGTTCTCGGGCTCGCAATTCCAGCCACTTTACTAGCAATCTCCCTACTTGGAGCATCAGCAACTTTAACCTCCTGTTCCGTACAGGTTGCAATTTGTCCTGAGGATGAACGGGAAGACGGGGAAAAAATGAGAGACTAGCTCTTGGTGTTGGGACAGGCACGGGTCACTCTATTTTCCCATCAGGAAGAAGAATTAACCACAGGCTCAGCCTGCCCCCTGGAACTAGAACAGGACCTGAAGCCATCCTGTGCTTTTGCGGCCAGCTCCCAAAAAAGCGAGTTGTAAAATGGAGCTTCAGGGCACTGCAATTCACAAACCTGCAGAGTTATAAATGATAACTCTCGTCCACAAATATATTGAGGGAAGGCAAAGACGAGGAATTGAAATCAAGGCAGAATTGCAGGAAACAGATTTCAGGAGGTAGATTCGAATCGCCTTTAAAGCACATGAAAAGCGGCAAAACGTTGGCAATGATGCCCTTGGCCAAAAAGGGCGTATGCGTTTTTTCCTGAATATATTCAGGAAAAAACGCATACGCCCTTTTTGGCCAACCAAGCAACCTGGAAAGGCAAATCAGCGCTACAAAGAAGTCTCGCTTCCCATCGGTCAAAAGGGCCATGCTGAAAAAAGTGTCAAAACCAGAAATGCAGGACAGGCCATGGAGAAACGGGAGCCTTGCTACACTGATGGGCGGGATGTAAATTGCCAACAGCCACTCTGGAGAAGTGTACGGTGTGTCCTGAAACATCTAAAAAACACAGCTTAGAGAGCATAGGGCACTTCCACGCATGGGGGTATAAAGTGGGAAAATTAAAAATCAGCAAGACACAAGCACCCCAAAGTTTAGGGCTGCTCTGTTGACAAGGACCTCCACTTCATTCCACCTTACATATCCCAGGAAAGTGAAAAACGGATACAAAAGTTGTGGTCCTTATGTACAATGGAATATCACTCAGCCATGAAATCAATATCATAAGGCTAGTAGCAGCATGATGAGTGGATTTAGGTACGACGATTCTAAGTGAAATAAGTCACACAGCAAAGGACACTTCTCATATGGTGTCACTTATAGAGGGAATGTAAAAACCGTTACACTTGAACTGAATTACAAAACAGAACAGAGTCACACATGCAGAAAACACACTATGGCTGCTTAACGGGAAAGGTGAGGTGGGGTGATACATAAAACAAGAGTTTCAAATTAGCTCAGATACCGTTCCATAAACCCAATATGTAATAGACAAGACCTACTCCTGGCTCAGAGAACTGGACTCAACACGCCCGATTCACCGCACAAGAATATATCTGACTAGTAATAATCTTAAAACCTATGTATTGATATCTCTCTGTTAGTGTGTCAAGTGGGTGTAAAGCGGCATAAACACAGCCGTGAAAAGCAGCTAAACCCCATTATAAAAAGAAATTACTTTTAAAAACCCATGAAACAAAGACAGTGAAAGAGAGAGAAATTCTTACACAATTCGTTCAGTGGCTGTGATGCAAACTGGATTGACCATATCTAGACCCACAGCTGGATGAGACATAAGGGTGGACACTCTTGGGGCTGAGAGGTTTGGTGAGGTTGGGTGAGCAAACGCAGACCCTTTAAAGTAATACTGCGTGGTACCCATCGCATGGGTCCCAAATCTCCAGGTTCAAGGGCATCTTCCTACATCGAAAACATGCATGAGAAACCCAGAAGATGGTACACCGTGTGATGGGGAAAGGTTTCTAAAACGCACCTCATTTCTCATCTCCTTGTTCTCGGGCTCGCAATTCCAGCCACTTTACTAGCAATCTCCCTACTTGGAGCATCAGCACCTTTAACCTCCTGTTCCGTACAGGTTGCAATTTGTCCTGAGGATGAACGGGAAGACGGGGAAAAAATGAGAGACTAGCTCTTGGTGTTGGGACAGGCACGGGTCACTCTATTTTCCCATCAGGAAGAAGAATTAACCACAGGCTCAGCCTGCCCCCCGGAACTAGAACAGGGCCTGAAGCCATCCTGCGCTTTTGCGGGCAGCTCCCAAAAAAGCGAGTTGTAAAATGGAGCTTCAGGGCACTGCAATTCACAAACCTGCAGAGTTATAAATGATAACTCTCGTCCACAAATATATTGAGGGAAGGCAAAGACGAGGAATTGAAATCAAGGCAGAATTGCAGGAAACAGATTTCAGGAGGTAGATTCGAATCGCCTTTAAAGCACATGAAAAGCGGCAAAACGTTGACAATGATGCCCTTGGCCAAAAAGGGCGTATGCGTTTTTTCCTGAATATATTCAGGAAAAAACGCATACGCCCTTTTTGGCCAACCAAGCAACCTGGAAAGGCAAATCAGCGCTACAAAGAAGTCTCGCTTCCCATCGGTCAAAAGGGCCATGCTGAAAAAAGTGTCAAAACCAGAAATGCAGGACAGGCCATGGAGAAATGGGAGCCTTGCTACACTTTTGGGCGGGACGTAAATGGCCAACAGCCACTCTGGAGAAGTGTACGGTGTGTCCTGAAACATCTAAAAAACACAGCTTAGAGAGCATAGGGCACTTCCACGCATGGGGGTATAAAGTGGGAAAATTAAAAATCAGCAAGACACAAGCACCCCAAAGTTTAGGGCTGCTCTGTTGACAAGGACCTCCACTTCATTCCACCTTACATATCCCAGGAAAGTGAAAAACGGATACAAAAGTTGTGGTCCTTATGTACAATGGAATATCACTCAGCCATGAAATCTATGTCATAAGGCTAGTAGCAGCATGATGAGTGGATTTAGGTACGACGATTCTAAGTGAAATAAGTCACACAGCAAAGGACACTTCTCATATGGTGTCACTTATAGAGGGAATGTAAAAACCGTTACACTTGAACTGAATTACAAAACAGAACAGAGTCACACATGCAGAAAACACACTATGGCTGCTTAACGGGAAAGGTGAGGTGGGGTGATACATAAAACAAGAGTTTCAAATTAGCTCAGATACCGTTCCATAAACCCAATATGTAATAGACAAGACCTACTCCTGGCTCAGAGAACTGGACTCAACACGCCCGATTCACCGCACAAGAATATATCTGACTAGTAATAATCTTAAAACCTATGTATTGATATCTCTCTGTTAGTGTGTCAAGTGGGTGTAAAGCGGCATAAACACAGCCGTGAAAAGCAGCTAAACCCCATTATAAAAAGAAATTACTTTTAAAAACCCATGAAACAAAGACAGTGAAAGAGAGAGAAATTCTTACACAATTCGTTCAGGGGCTGTGATGCAAACTGGATTGACCATATCTAGACCCACAGCAGGATGAGACATAAGGGTGGACACTCTTGGGGCTGAGAGGTTTGGTGAGGTTGGGTGAGCAAACGCAGACCCTTTAAAGTAATACTGCGTGGTACCCATCGCATGGGTCCCAAATCTCCAGGTTCAAGGGCATCTTCCTACATCGAAAACATGCATGAGAAACCCAGAAGATGGTACACCGTGTGATGGGGAAAGGTTTCTAAAACGCACCTCATTTCTCATCTCCTTGTTCTCGGGCTCGCAATTCCAGCCACTTTACTAGCAATCTCCCTACTTGGAGCATCAGCACCTTTAACCTCCTGTTCCGTACAGGTTGCAATTTGTCCTGAGGATGAACGGGAAGACGGGGAAAAAATGAGAGACTAGCTCTTGGTGTTGGGACAGGCACGGGTCACTCTATTTTCCCATCAGGAAGAAGAATTAACCACAGGCTCAGCCTGCCCCCCGGAACTAGAACAGGGCCTGAAGCCATCCTGCGCTTTTGCGGCCAGCTCCCAAAAAAGCGAGTTGTAAAATGGAGCTTCAGGGCACTGCAATTCACAAACCTGCAGAGTTATAAATGATAACTCTCGTCCACAAATATATTGAGGGAAGGCAAAGACGAGGAATTGAAATCAAGGCAGAATTGCAGGAAACAGATTTCAGGAGGTAGATTCGAATCGCCTTTAAAGCACATGAAAAGCGGCAAAACGTTGACAATGATGCCCTTGGCCAAAAAGGGCGTATGCGTTTTTTCCTGAATATATTCAGGAAAAAACGCATACGCCCTTTTTGGCCAACCAAGCAACCTGGAAAGGCAAATCAGCGCTACAAAGAAGTCTCGCTTCCCATCGGTCAAAAGGGCCATGCTGAAAAAAGTGTCAAAACCAGAAATGCAGGACAGGCCATGGAGAAATGGGAGCCTTGCTACACTGATGGGCGGGATGTAAATTGCCAACAGCCACTCTGGAGAAGTGTACGGTGTGTCCTGAAACATCTAAAAAACACAGCTTAGAGAGCATAGGGCACTTCCACGCATGGGGGTATAAAGTGGGAAAATTAAAAATCAGCAAGACACAAGCACCCCAAAGTTTAGGGCTGCTCTGTTGACAAGGACCTCCACTTCATTCCACCTTACATATCCCAGGAAAGTGAAAAATGGATACAAAAGTTGTGGTCCTTATGTACAATGGAATATCACTCAGCCATGAAATCAATGTCATAAGGCTAGTAGCAGCATGATGAGTGGATTTAGGTACGACGATTCTAAGTGAAATAAGTCACACAGAAAAGGACACTTCTCATATGGTGTCACTTATAGAGGGAATGTAAAAACCGTTACACTTGAACTGAATTACAAAACAGAACAGAGTCACACATGCAGAAAACACACTATGGCTGCTTAACGGGAAAGGTGAGGTGGGGTGATACATAAAACAAGAGTTTCAAATTAGCTCAGATACCGTTCCATAAACCCAATATGTAATAGACAAGACCTACTCCTGGCTCAGAGAACTGGACTCAACACGCCCGATTCACCGCACAAGAATATATCTGACTAGTAATAATCTTAAAACCTATGTATTGATATCTCTCTGTTAGTGTGTCAAGTGGGTGTAAAGCGGCATAAACACAGCCGTGAAAAGCAGCTAAACCCCATTATAAAAAGAAATTACTTTTAAAAACCCATGAAACAAAGACAGTGAAAGAGAGAGAAATTCTTACACAATTCGTTCAGGGGCTGTGATGCAAACTGGATTGACCATATCTAGACCCACAGCTGGATGAGACATAAGGGTGGACACTCTTGGGGCTGAGAGGTTTGGTGAGGTTGGGTGAGCAAACGCAGACCCTTTAAAGTAATACTGCGTGGTACCCATCGCATGGGTCCCAAATCTCCAGGTTCAAGGGCATCTTCCTACATCGAAAACATGCATGAGAAACCCAGAAGATGGTACACCGTGTGATGGGGAAAGGTTTCTAAAACGCACCTCATTTCTCATCTCCTTGTTCTCGGGCTCGCAATTCCAGCCACTTTACTAGCAATCTCCCTACTTGGAGCATCAGCACCTTTAACCTCCTGTTCCGTACAGGTTGCAATTTGTCCTGAGGATGAACGGGAAGACGGGGAAAAAATGAGAGACTAGCTCTTGGTGTTGGGACAGGCACGGGTCACTCTATTTTCCCATCAGGAAGAAGAATTAACCACAGGCTCAGCCTGCCCCCCGGAACTAGAACAGGACCTGAAGCCATCCTGCGCTTTTGCGGCCAGCTCCCAAAAAAGCGAGTTGTAAAATGGAGCTTCAGGGCACTGCAATTCACAAACCTGCAGAGTTATAAATGATAACTCTCGTCCACAAATATATTGAGGGAATGCAAAGACGAGGAATTGAAATCAAGGCAGAATTGCAGGAAACAGATTTCAGGAGGTAGATTCGAATCGCCTTTAAAGCACATGAAAAGCGGCAAAACGTTGACAATGATGCCCTTGGCCAAAAAGGGCGTATGCGTTTTTTCCTGAATATATTCAGGAAAAAACGCATACGCCCTTTTTGGCCAACCAAGCAACCTGGAAAGGCAAATCAGCGCTACAAAGAAGTCTCGCTTCCCATCGGTCAAAAGGGCCATGCTGAAAAAAGTGTCAAAACCAGAAATGCAGGACAGGCCATGGAGAAACGGGAGCCTTGCTACACTGATGGGCGGGATGTAAATTGCCAACAGCCACTCAGGAGAAGTGTACGGTGTGTCCTGAAACATCTAAAAAACACAGCTTAGAGAGCATAGGGCACTTCCACGCATGGGGGTATAAAGTGGGAAAATTAAAAATCAGCAAGACACAAGCACCCCAAAGTTTAGGGCTGCTCTGTTGACAAGGACCTCCACTTCATTCCACCTTACATATCCCAGGAAAGTGAAAAACGGATACAAAAGTTGTGGTCCTTATGTACAATGGAATATCACTCAGCCATGAAATCAATGTCATAAGGCTAGTAGCAGCATGATGAGTGGATTTAGGTACGACGATTCTAAGTGAAATAAGTCACACAGAAAAGGACACTTCTCATATGGTGTCACTTATAGAGGGAATGTAAAAACCGTTACACTTGAACTGAATTACAAAACAGAACAGAGTCACACATGCAGAAAACACACTATGGCTGCTTAACGGGAAAGGTGAGGTGGGGTGATACATAAAACAAGAGTTTCAAATTAGCTCAGATACCGTTCCATAAACCCAATATGTAATAGACAAGACCTACTCCTGGCTCAGAGAACTGGACTCAACACGCCCGATTCACCGCACAAGAATATATCTGACTAGTAATAATCTTAAAACCTATGTATTGATACCTCTCTGTTAGTGTGTCAACTGGGTGTAAAGCGGCATAAACACAGCCGTGAAAAGCAGCTAAACCCCATTATAAAAAGAAATTACTTTTAAAAACCCATGAAACAAAGACAGTGAAAGAGAGAGAAATTCTTACACAATTCGTTCAGGGGTGTGATGCAAACTGGATTGACCATATCTAGTCCCACAGCTGGATGAGACATAAGGGTGGACACTCTTGGGGCTGAGAGGTTTGGTGAGGTTGGGTGAGCAAACGCAGACCCTTTAAAGTAATACTGCGTGGTACCCATCGCATGGGTCCCAAATCTCGAGGTTCAAGGGCATCTTCCTACATCGAAAACATGCATGAGAAACCCAGAAGATGGTACACCGTGTGATGGGGAAAGGTTTCTAAAACGCACCTCATTTCTCATCTCCTTGTTCTCGGGCGCGCAATTCCAGCCACTTTACTAGCAATCTCCCTACTTGGAGCATCAGCAACTTTAACCTCCTGTTCCGTACAGGTTGCAATTTGTCCTGAGGATGAACGGGAAGACGGGGAAAAAATGAGAGACTAGCTCTTGGTGTTGGGACAGGCACGGGTCACTCTATTTTCCCATCAGGAAGAAGAATTAACCACAGGCTCAGCCTGCCCCCCGGAACTAGAACAGGGCCTGAAGCCATCCTGCGCTTTTGCGGCCAGCTCCCAAAAAAGCGAGTTGTAAAATGGAGCTTCAGGGCACTGCAATTCACAAACCGGCAGAGTTATAAATGATAACTCTCGTCCACAAATATATTGAGGGAAGGCAAAGACGAGGAATTGAAATCAAGGCAGAATTGCAGGAAACAGATTTCAGGAGGTAGATTCGAATCGCCTTTAAAGCACATGAAAAGCGGCAAAACGTTGACAATGATGCCCTTGGCCAAAAAGGGCGTATGCGTTTTTTCCTGAATATATTCAGGAAAAAACGCATACGCCCTTTTTGGCCAACCAAGCAACCTGGAAAGGCAAATCAGCGCTACAAAGAAGTCTCGCTTCCCATCGGTCAAAAGGGCCATGCTGAAAAAAGTGTCAAAACCAGAAATGCAGGACAGGCCATGGAGAAATGGGAGCCTTGCTACACTGATGGGCGGGATGTAAATTGCCAACAGCCACTCTGGAGAAGTGTACGGTGTGTCCTGAAACATCTAAAAAACACAGCTTAGAGAGCATAGGGCACTTCCACGCATGGGGGTATAAAGTGGGAAAATTAAAAATCAGCAAGACACAAGCACCCCAAAGTTTAGGGCTGCTCTGTTGACAAGGACCTCCACTTCATTCCACCTTACATATCCCAGGAAAGTGAAAAACGGATACAAAAGTTGTGGTCCTTATGTACAATGGAATATCACTCAGCCATGAAATCAATGTCTTAAGGCTAGTAGCAGCATGATGAGTGGATTTAGGTACGACGATTCTAAGTGAAATAAGTCACACAGAAAAGGACACTTCTCATATGGTGTCACTTATAGAGGGAATGTAAAAACCGTTACACTTGAACTGAATTACAAAACAGAACAGAGTCACACATGCAGAAAACACACTATGGCTGCTTAACGGGAAAGGTGAGGTGGGGTGATACATAAAACAAGAGTTTCAAATTAGCTCAGATACCGTTCCATAAACCCAATATGTAATAGACAAGACCTACTCCTGGCTCAGAGAACTGGACTCAACACGCCCGATTCACCGCACAAGAATATATCTGACTAGTAATAATCTTAAAACCTATGTATTGATATCTCTCTGTTAGTGTGTCAAGTGGGTGTAAAGCGGCATAAACACAGCCGTGAAAAGCAGCTAAACCCCATTATAAAAAGAAATTACTTTTAAAAACCCATGAAACAAAGACAGTGAAAGAGAGAGAAATTCTTACACAATTCGTTCAGGGGCTGTGATGCAAACTGGATTGACCATATCTAGACCCACAGCTGGATGAGACATAAGGGTGGACACTCTTGGGGCTGAGAGGTTTGGTGAGGTTGGGTGAGCAAACGCAGACCCTTTAAAGTAATACTGCGTGCTACCCATCGCATGGGTCCCAAATCTCCAGGTTCAAGGGCAACTTCCTACATCGAAAACATGCATGAGAAACCCAGAAGATGGTACACCGTGTGATGGGGAAAGGTTTCTAAAACGCACCTCATTTCTCATCTCCTTGTGCTCGGGTTCGCCATTCCAGCCACTTTACTAGCAATCTCCCTACTTGGAGCCTCAGCACCTTTAACCTCCTGTTCCGTACAGGTTGCAATTTGTCCTGAGGATGAACGGGAAGACGGGGAACCAATGAGAGACTAGCTCTTGGTGTTGGGACAGGCACAGGTCACTCTATTTTCCCATCAGGAAGAAGAATTAACCACAGGCTCAGCCTGACCCCCGGAACCAGAACAGGGCCTGAAGCCATCCTGCGCTTTTGCGGCCAGCTCCCAAAAAAGCGACTTGTAAAATGGAGCTTCAGGGCACTGCAATTCACAAACCTGCAGAGTTATAAATGATAACTCTCGTCCAGAAATATATTGAGGGAAGGCAAAGAAGAGGATTTGAAATCAAGGCAGAATTGCAGGAAACAGATTTCAGGAGGTAGATTCGAATCGCCTTTAAAGCACATGAAAAGCGGCAAAACGTTGACAATGATGCCCTTGGCCAAAAAGGGCGTATGCGTTTTTTCCTGAATATATTCAGGAAAAAACGCATACGCCCTTTTTGGCCAACCAAGCAACCTGGAAAGGCAAATCAGCGCTACAAAGAAGTCTCGCTTCCCATCGGTCAAAAGGGCCATGCTGAAAAAAGTGTCAAAACCAGAAATGCAGGACAGGCCATGGAGAAATGGGAGCCTTGCTACACTGATGGGCGGGATGTAAATTGCCAACAGCCACTCTGGAGAAGTGTACGGTGTGTCCTGAAACATCTAAAAAACACAGCTTAGAGAGCATAGGGCACTTCCACGCATGGGGGGATAAAGTGGGAAAATTGAAAATCAGCAAGACACAAGCACCCCAAAGTTTAGGGCTGCTCTGTTGACAAGGACCTCCACTTCATTCCACCTTAAATATCCCAGGAAAGCGAAAAATGGATAAAAAAGTTGTGGTCCTTATGTACAATGGAATATCACTCAGCCATGAAATCAATGTCATAAGGCTAGTAGCAGCATGATGAGTGGATTTAGGTAAGACGATTCTAAGTGAAATAAGTCACACAGAAAGGGACACTTCTCCTAAGGTGTCACTTATAGAGGGAATGTAAAAACCGTTACACTTGAACTGAATTACAAAACAGAACAGAGTCACACATGCAGAAAACACACTATGGCTGCTTAACGGGAAAGGTGAGGTGGGGTGATACATAAAACAAGAGCTTCAAATTAGCTCAGATACCGTTCCATAAACCCAATATGTAATAGACAAGACCTACTCCTTGCTCAGAGAACTGGACTCAACACGCCCGATTCACCGCACAAGAATATATCTGACTAGTAATAATCTTAAAACCTATGTATTGATATCTCTCTGTTAGTGTGTCAAGTGGGTGTAAGGCGGCATAAACACAGCCGTGAAAAGCAGCTAAACCCCATTATAAAAATAAATTACTTTTAAAAACCCATGAAACAAAGACAGGGAAAGAGAGAGAAATTATTACACAATTCGTTCAGGGGCTGTGATGCAACCTGGACTGACCATATCTAGACCCACAGCTGGATGAGACATAAGGGTGGACACTCTTGGGGCTGAGAGGTTTGGTGAGGTTGGGTGAGCAAACGCAGACCCTTTAAAGTAATACTGCGTGCTACCCATCGCATGGGTCCCAAATCTCCAGGTTCAAGGGCAACTTCCTACATCGAAAACATGCATGAGAAACCCAGAAGATGGTACACCGTGTGATGGGGAAAGGTTTCTAAAACGCACCTCATTTCTCATCTCCTTGTGCTCGGGTTCGCCATTCCAGCCACTTTACTAGCAATCTCCCTACTTGGAGCCTCAGCACCTTTAACCTCCTGTTCCGTACAGGTTGCAATTTGTCCTGAGGATGAACGGGAAGACGGGGAACCAATGAGAGACTAGCTCTTGGTGTTGGGACAGGCACAGGTCACTCTATTTTCCCATCAGGAAGAAGAATTAACCACAGGCTCAGCCTGACCCCCGGAACCAGAACAGGGCCTGAAGCCATCCTGCGCTTTTGCGGCCAGCTCCCAAAAAAGCGACTTGTAAAATGGAGCTTCAGGGCACTGCAATTCACAAACCTGCAGAGTTATAAATGATAACTCTCGTCCAGAAATATATTGAGGGAAGGCAAAGAAGAGGATTTGAAATCAAGGCAGAATTGCAGGAAACAGATTTCAGGAGGTAGATTCGAATCGCCTTTAAAGCACATGAAAAGCGGCAAAACGTTGACAATGATGCCCTTGGCCAAAAAGGGCGTATGCGTTTTTTCCTGAATATATTCAGGAAAAAACGCATACGCCCTTTTTGGCCAACCAAGCAACCTGGAAAGGCAAATCAGCGCTACAAAGAAGTCTCGCTTCCCATCGGTCAAAAGGGCCATGCTGAAAAAAGTGTCAAAACCAGAAATGCAGGACAGGCCATGGAGAAATGGGAGCCTTGCTACACTGATGGGCGGGATGTAAATTGCCAACAGCCACTCTGGAGAAGTGTACGGTGTGTCCTGAAACATCTAAAAAACACAGCTTAGAGAGCATAGGGCACTTCCACGCATGGGGGGATAAAGTGGGAAAATTGAAAATCAGCAAGACACAAGCACCCCAAAGTTTAGGGCTGCTCTGTTGACAAGGACCTCCACTTCATTCCACCTTAAATATCCCAGGAAAGCGAAAAATGGATAAAAAAGTTGTGGTCCTTATGTACAATGGAATATCACTCAGCCATGAAATCAATGTCATAAGGCTAGTAGCAGCATGATGAGTGGATTTAGGTAAGACGATTCTAAGTGAAATAAGTCACACAGAAAGGGACACTTCTCCTAAGGTGTCACTTATAGAGGGAATGTAAAAACCGTTACACTTGAACTGAATTACAAAACAGAACAGAGTCACACATGCAGAAAACACACTATGGCTGCTTAACGGGAAAGGTGAGGTGGGGTGATACATAAAACAAGAGCTTCAAATTAGCTCAGATACCGTTCCATAAACCCAATATGTAATAGACAAGACCTACTCCTTGCTCAGAGAACTGGACTCAACACGCCCGATTCACCGCACAAGAATATATCTGACTAGTAATAATCTTAAAACCTATGTATTGATATCTCTCTGTTAGTGTGTCAAGTGGGTGTAAGGCGGCATAAACACAGCCGTGAAAAGCAGCTAAACCCCATTATAAAAATAAATTACTTTTAAAAACCCAGGAAACAAAGACAGGGAAAGAGAGAGAAATTCTTACACAATTCGTTCAGGGGCTGTGATGCAACCTGGACTGACCATATCTAGACCCACAGCTGGATGAGACATAAGGGTGGACACTCTTGGGGCTGAGAGGTTTGGTGAGGTTGGGTGAGCAAACGCAGACCCTTTAAAGTAATACTGCGTGCTACCCATCGCATGGGTCCCAAATCTCCAGGTTCAAGGGCAACTTCCTACATCGAAAACATGCATGAGAAACCCAGAAGATGGTACACCGTGTGATGGGGAAAGGTTTCTAAAACGCACCTCATTTCTCATCTCCTTGTGCTCGGGTTCGCCATTCCAGCCACTTTACTAGCAATCTCCCTACTTGGAGCCTCAGCACGTTTAACCTCCTGTTCCGTACAGGTTGCAATTTGTCCTGAGGATGAACGGGAAGACGGGGAACCAATGAGAGACTAGCTCTTGGTGTTGGGACAGGCACAGGTCACTCTATTTTCCCATCAGGAAGAAGAATTAACCACAGGCTCAGCCTGACCCCCGGAACCAGAACAGGGCCTGAAGCCATCCTGCGCTTTTGCGGCCAGCTCCCAAAAAAGCGACTTGTAAAATGGAGCTTCAGGGCACTGCAATTCACAAACCTGCAGAGTTATAAATGATAACTCTCGTCCAGAAATATATTGAGGGAAGGCAAAGAAGAGGATTTGAAATCAAGGCAGAATTGCAGGAAACAGATTTCAGGAGGTAGATTCGAATCGCCTTTAAAGCACATGAAAAGCGGCAAAACGTTGACAATGATGCCCTTGGCCAAAAAGGGCGTATGCGTTTTTTCCTGAATATATTCAGGAAAAAACGCATACGCCCTTTTTGGCCAACCAAGCAACCTGGAAAGGCAAATCAGCGCTACAAAGAAGTCTCGCTTCCCATCGGTCAAAAGGGCCATGCTGAAAAAAGTGTCAAAACCAGAAATGCAGGACAGGCCATGGAGAAATGGGAGCCTTGCTACACTGATGGGCGGGATGTAAATTGCCAACAGCCACTCTGGAGAAGTGTACGGTGTGTCCTGAAACATCTAAAAAACACAGCTTAGAGAGCATAGGGCACTTCCACGCATGGGGGGATAAAGTGGGAAAATTGAAAATCAGCAAGACACAAGCACCCCAAAGTTTAGGGCTGCTCTGTTGACAAGGACCTCCACTTCATTCCACCTTAAATATCCCAGGAAAGCGAAAAATGGATAAAAAAGTTGTGGTCCTTATGTACAATGGAATATCACTCAGCCATGAAATCAATGTCATAAGGCTAGTAGCAGCATGATGAGTGGATTTAGGTAAGACGATTCTAAGTGAAATAAGTCACACAGAAAGGGACACTTCTCCTAAGGTGTCACTTATAGAGGGAATGTAAAAACCGTTACACTTGAACTGAATTACAAAACAGAACAGAGTCACACATGCAGAAAACACACTATGGCTGCTTAACGGGAAAGGTGAGGTGGGGTGATACATAAAACAAGAGCTTCAAATTAGCTCAGATACCGTTCCATAAACCCAATATGTAATAGACAAGACCTACTCCTTGCTCAGAGAACTGGACTCAACACGCCCGATTCACCGCACAAGAATATATCTGACTAGTAATAATCTTAAAACCTATGTATTGATATCTCTCTGTTAGTGTGTCAAGTGGGTGTAAGGCGGCATAAACACAGCCGTGAAAAGCAGCTAAACCCCATTATAAAAATAAATTACTTTTAAAAACCCATGAAACAAAGACAGGGAAAGAGAGAGAAATTATTACACAATTCGTTCAGGGGCTGTGATGCAACCTGGACTGACCATATCTAGACCCACAGCTGGATGAGACATAAGGGTGGACACTCTTGGGGCTGAGAGGTTTGGTGAGGTTGGGTGAGCAAACGCAGACCCTTTAAAGTAATACTGCGTGCTACCCATCGCATGGGTCCCAAATCTCCAGGTTCAAGGGCAACTTCCTACATCGAAAACATGCATGAGAAACCCAGAAGATGGTACACCGTGTGATGGGGAAAGGTTTCTAAAACGCACCTCATTTCTCATCTCCTTGTGCTCGGGTTCGCCATTCCAGCCACTTTACTAGCAATCTCCCTACTTGGAGCCTCAGCACCTTTAACCTCCTGTTCCGTACAGGTTGCAATTTGTCCTGAGGATGAACGGGAAGACGGGGAACCAATGAGAGACTAGCTCTTGGTGTTGGGACAGGCACAGGTCACTCTATTTTCCCATCAGGAAGAAGAATTAACCACAGGCTCAGCCTGACCCCCGGAACCAGAACAGGGCCTGAAGCCATCCTGCGCTTTTGCGGCCAGCTCCCAAAAAAGCGACTTGTAAAATGGAGCTTCAGGGCACTGCAATTCACAAACCTGCAGAGTTATAAATGATAACTCTCGTCCAGAAATATATTGAGGGAAGGCAAAGAAGAGGATTTGAAATCAAGGCAGAATTGCAGGAAACAGATTTCAGGAGGTAGATTCGAATCGCCTTTAAAGCACATGAAAAGCGGCAAAACGTTGACAATGATGCCCTTGGCCAAAAAGGGCGTATGCGTTTTTTCCTGAATATATTCAGGAAAAAACGCATACGCCCTTTTTGGCCAACCAAGCAACCTGGAAAGGCAAATCAGCGCTACAAAGAAGTCTCGCTTCCCATCGGTCAAAAGGGCCATGCTGAAAAAAGTGTCAAAACCAGAAATGCAGGACAGGCCATGGAGAAATGGGAGCCTTGCTACACTGATGGGCGGGATGTAAATTGCCAACAGCCACTCTGGAGAAGTGTACGGTGTGTCCTGAAACATCTAAAAAACACAGTTTAGAGAGCATAGGGCACTTCCACGCATGGGGGGATAAAGTGGGAAAATTGAAAATCAGCAAGACACAAGCACCCCAAAGTTTAGGGCTGCTCTGTTGACAAGGACCTCCACTTCATTCCACCTTAAATATCCCAGGAAAGCGAAAAATGGATAAAAAAGTTGTGGTCCTTATGTACAATGGAATATCACTCAGCCATGAAATCAATGTCATAAGGCTAGTAGCAGCATGATGAGTGGATTTAGGTAAGACGATTCTAAGTGAAATAAGTCACACAGAAAAGGACACTTCTCCTAAGGTGTCACTTATAGAGGGAATGTAAAAACCGTTACACTTGAACTGAATTACAAAACAGAACAGAGTCACACATGCAGAAAACACACTATGGCTGCTTAACGGGAAAGGTGAGGTGGGGTGATACATAAAACAAGAGCTTCAAATTAGCTCAGATACCGTTCCATAAACCCAATATGTAATAGACAAGACCTACTCCTTGCTCAGAGAACTGGACTCAACACGCCCGATTCACCGCACAAGAATATATCTGACTAGTAATAATCTTAAAACCTATGTATTGATATCTCTCTGTTAGTTTGTCAAGTGGGTGTAAGGCGGCATAAACACAGCCGTGAAAAGCAGCTAAACCCCATTATAAAAATAAATTACTTTTAAAAACCCATGAAACAAAGACAGGGAAAGAGAGAGAAATTCTTACACAATTCGTTCAGGGGCTGTGATGCAACCTGGACTGACCATATCTAGACCCACAGCTGGATGAGACATAAGGGTGGACACTCTTGGGGCTGAGAGGTTTGGTGAGGTTGGGTGAGCAAACGCAGACCCTTTAAAGTAATACTGCGTGCTACCCATCGCATGGGTCCCAAATCTCCAGGTTCAAGGGCAACTTCCTACATCGAAAACATGCATGAGAAACCCAGAAGATGGTACACCGTGTGATGGGGAAAGGTTTCTAAAACGCACCTCATTTCTCATCTCCTTGTGCTCGGGTTCGCCATTCCAGCCACTTTACTAGCAATCTCCCTACTTGGAGCCTCAGCACCTTTAACCTCCTGTTCCGTACAGGTTGCAATTTGTCCTGAGGATGAACGGGAAGACGGGAAACCAATGAGAGAATAGCTCTTGGTGTTGGGACAGGCACAGGTCACTCTATTTTCCCATCAGGAAGAAGAATTAACCACAGGCTCAGCCTGCCCCCCGGAACCAGAACAGGGCCTGAAGCCATCCTGCGCTTTTGCGGCCAGCTCCCAAAAAAGCGACTTGTAAAATGGAGCTTCAGGGCACTGCAATTCACAAACCTGCAGAGTTATAAATGATAACTCTCGTCCAGAAATATATTGAGGGAAGGCAAAGAAGAGGATTTGAAATCAAGGCAGAATTGCAGGAAACAGATTTCAGGAGGTAGATTCGAATCGCCTTTAAAGCACATGAAAAGCGGCAAAACGTTGACAATGATGCCCTTGGCCAAAAAGGGCGTATGCGTTTTTTCCTGAATATATTCAGGAAAAAACGCATACGCCCTTTTTGGCCAACCAAGCAACCTGGAAAGGCAAATCAGCGCTACAAAGAAGTCTCGCTTCCCATCGGTCAAAAGGGCCATGCTGAAAAAAGTGTCAAAACCAGAAATGCAGGACAGGCCATGGAGAAATGGGAGCCTTGCTACACTGATGGGCGGGATGTAAATTGCCAACAGCCACTCTGGAGAAGTGTACGGTGTGTCCTGAAACATCTAAAAAACACAGCTTAGAGAGCATAGGGCACTTCCACGCATGGGGGGATAAAGTGGGAAAATTGAAAATCAGCAAGACACAAGCACCCCAAAGTTTAGGGCTGCTCTGTTGACAAGGACCTCCACTTCATTCCACCTTAAATATCCCAGGAAAGCGAAAAATGGATAAAAAAGTTGTGGTCCTTATGTACAATGGAATATCACTCAGCCATGAAATCAATGTCATAAGGCTAGTAGCAGCATGATGAGTGGATTTAGGTAAGACGATTCTAAGTGAAATAAGTCACACAGAAAGGGACACTTCTCCTAAGGTGTCACTTATAGAGGGAATGTAAAAACCGTTACACTTGAACTGAATTACAAAACAGAACAGAGTCACACATGCAGAAAACACACTATGGCTGCTTAACGGGAAAGGTGAGGTGGGGTGATACATAAAACAAGAGCTTCAAATTAGCTCAGATACCGTTCCATAAACCCAATATGTAATAGACAAGACCTACTCCTTGCTCAGAGAACTGGACTCAACACGCCCGATTCACCGCACAAGAATATATCTGACTAGTAATAATCTTAAAACCTATGTATTGATATCTCTCTGTTAGTGTGTCAAGTGGGTGTAAGGCGGCATAAACACAGCCGTGAAAAGCAGCTAAACCCCATTATAAAAATAAATTACTTTTAAAAACCCAGGAAACAAAGACAGGGAAAGAGAGAGAAATTCTTACACAATTCGTTCAGGGGCTGTGATGCAACCTGGACTGACCATATCTAGACCCACAGCTGGATGAGACATAAGGGTGGACACTCTTGGGGCTGAGAGGTTTGGTGAGGTTGGGTGAGCAAACGCAGACCCTTTAAAGTAATACTGCGTGCTACCCATCGCATGGGTCCCAAATCTCCAGGTTCAAGGGCAACTTCCTACATCGAAAACATGCATGAGAAACCCAGAAGATGGTACACCGTGTGATGGGGAAAGGTTTCTAAAACGCACCTCATTTCTCATCTCCTTGTGCTCGGGTTCGCCATTCCAGCCACTTTACTAGCAATCTCCCTACTTGGAGCCTCAGCACGTTTAACCTCCTGTTCCGTACAGGTTGCAATTTGTCCTGAGGATGAACGGGAAGACGGGGAACCAATGAGAGACTAGCTCTTGGTGTTGGGACAGGCACAGGTCACTCTATTTTCCCATCAGGAAGAAGAATTAACCACAGGCTCAGCCTGACCCCCGGAACCAGAACAGGGCCTGAAGCCATCCTGCGCTTTTGCGGCCAGCTCCCAAAAAAGCGACTTGTAAAATGGAGCTTCAGGGCACTGCAATTCACAAACCTGCAGAGTTATAAATGATAACTCTCGTCCAGAAATATATTGAGGGAAGGCAAAGAAGAGGATTTGAAATCAAGGCAGAATTGCAGGAAACAGATTTCAGGAGGTAGATTCGAATCGCCTTTAAAGCACATGAAAAGCGGCAAAACGTTGACAATGATGCCCTTGGCCAAAAAGGGCGTATGCGTTTTTTCCTGAATATATTCAGGAAAAAACGCATACGCCCTTTTTGGCCAACCAAGCAACCTGGAAAGGCAAATCAGCGCTACAAAGAAGTCTCGCTTCCCATCGGTCAAAAGGGCCATGCTGAAAAAAGTGTCAAAACCAGAAATGCAGGACAGGCCATGGAGAAATGGGAGCCTTGCTACACTGATGGGCGGGATGTAAATTGCCAACAGCCACTCTGGAGAAGTGTACGGTGTGTCCTGAAACATCTAAAAAACACAGCTTAGAGAGCATAGGGCACTTCCACGCATGGGGGGATAAAGTGGGAAAATTGAAAATCAGCAAGACACAAGCACCCCAAAGTTTAGGGCTGCTCTGTTGACAAGGACCTCCACTTCATTCCACCTTAAATATCCCAGGAAAGCGAAAAATGGATAAAAAAGTTGTGGTCCTTATGTACAATGGAATATCACTCAGCCATGAAATCAATGTCATAAGGCTAGTAGCAGCATGATGAGTGGATTTAGGTAAGACGATTCTAAGTGAAATAAGTCACACAGAAAGGGACACTTCTCCTAAGGTGTCACTTATAGAGGGAATGTAAAAACCGTTACACTTGAACTGAATTACAAAACAGAACAGAGTCACACATGCAGAAAACACACTATGGCTGCTTAACGGGAAAGGTGAGGTGGGGTGATACATAAAACAAGAGCTTCAAATTAGCTCAGATACCGTTCCATAAACCCAATATGTAATAGACAAGACCTACTCCTTGCTCAGAGAACTGGACTCAACACGCCCGATTCACCGCACAAGAATATATCTGACTAGTAATAATCTTAAAACCTATGTATTGATATCTCTCTGTTAGTGTGTCAAGTGGGTGTAAGGCGGCATAAACACAGCCGTGAAAAGCAGCTAAACCCCATTATAAAAATAAATTACTTTTAAAAACCCAGGAAACAAAGACAGGGAAAGAGAGAGAAATTCTTACACAATTCGTTCAGGGGCTGTGATGCAACCTGGACTGACCATATCTAGACCCACAGCTGGATGAGACATAAGGGTGGACACTCTTGGGGCTGAGAGGTTTGGTGAGGTTGGGTGAGCAAACGCAGACCCTTTAAAGTAATACTGCGTGCTACCCATCGCATGGGTCCCAAATCTCCAGGTTCAAGGGCAACTTCCTACATCGAAAACATGCATGAGAAACCCAGAAGATGGTACACCGTGTGATGGGGAAAGGTTTCTAAAACGCACCTCATTTCTCATCTCCTTGTGCTCGGGTTCGCCATTCCAGCCACTTTACTAGCAATCTCCCTACTTGGAGCCTCAGCACCTTTAACCTCCTGTTCCGTACAGGTTGCAATTTGTCCTGAGGATGAACGGGAAGACGGGGAACCAATGAGAGACTAGCTCTTGGTGTTGGGACAGGCACAGGTCACTCTATTTTCCCATCAGGAAGAAGAATTAACCACAGGCTCAGCCTGACCCCCGGAACCAGAACAGGGCCTGAAGCCATCCTGCGCTTTTGCGGCCAGCTCCCAAAAAAGCGACTTGTAAAATGGAGCTTCAGGGCACTGCAATTCACAAACCTGCAGAGTTATAAATGATAACTCTCGTCCAGAAATATATTGAGGGAAGGCAAAGAAGAGGATTTGAAATCAAGGCAGAATTGCAGGAAACAGATTTCAGGAGGTAGATTCGAATCGCCTTTAAAGCACATGAAAAGCGGCAAAACGTTGACAATGATGCCCTTGGCCAAAAAGGGCGTATGCGTTTTTTCCTGAATATATTCAGGAAAAAACGCATACGCCCTTTTTGGCCAACCAAGCAACCTGGAAAGGCAAATCAGCGCTACAAAGAAGTCTCGCTTCCCATCGGTCAAAAGGGCCATGCTGAAAAAAGTGTCAAAACCAGAAATGCAGGACAGGCCATGGAGAAATGGGAGCCTTGCTACACTGATGGGCGGGATGTAAATTGCCAACAGCCACTCTGGAGAAGTGTACGGTGTGTCCTGAAACATCTAAAAAACACAGCTTAGAGAGCATAGGGCACTTCCACGCATGGGGGGATAAAGTGGGAAAATTGAAAATCAGCAAGACACAAGCACCCCAAAGTTTAGGGCTGCTCTGTTGACAAGGACCTCCACTTCATTCCACCTTAAATATCCCAGGAAAGCGAAAAATGGATAAAAAAGTTGTGGTCCTTATGTACAATGGAATATCACTCAGCCATGAAATCAATGTCATAAGGCTAGTAGCAGCATGATGAGTGGATTTAGGTAAGACGATTCTAAGTGAAATAAGTCACACAGAAAGGGACACTTCTCCTAAGGTGTCACTTATAGAGGGAATGTAAAACCGTTACACTTGAACTGAATTACAAAACAGAACAGAGTCACACATGCAGAAAACACACTATGGCTGCTTAACGGGAAAGGTGAGGTGGGGTGATACATAAAACAAGAGCTTCAAATTAGCTCAGATACCGTTCCATAAACCCAATATGTAATAGACAAGACCTACTCCTTGCTCAGAGAACTGGACTCAACACGCCCGATTCACCGCACAAGAATATATCTGACTAGTAATAATCTTAAAACCTATGTATTGATATCTCTCTGTTAGTGTGTCAAGTGGGTGTAAGGCGGCATAAACACAGCCGTGAAAAGCAGCTAAACCCCATTATAAAAATAAATTACTTTTAAAAACCCATGAAACAAAGACAGGGAAAGAGAGAGAAATTATTACACAATTCGTTCAGGGGCTGTGATGCAACCTGGACTGACCATATCTAGACCCACAGCTGGATGAGACATAAGGGTGGACACTCTTGGGGCTGAGAGGTTTGGTGAGGTTGGGTGAGCAAACGCAGACCCTTTAAAGTAATACTGCGTGCTACCCATCGCATGGGTCCCAAATCTCCAGGTTCAAGGGCAACTTCCTACATCGAAAACATGCATGAGAAACCCAGAAGATGGTACACCGTGTGATGGGGAAAGGTTTCTAAAACGCACCTCATTTCTCATCTCCTTGTGCTCGGGTTCGCCATTCCAGCCACTTTACTAGCAATCTCCCTACTTGGAGCCTCAGCACCTTTAACCTCCTGTTCCGTACAGGTTGCAATTTGTCCTGAGGATGAACGGGAAGACGGGGAACCAATGAGAGACTAGCTCTTGGTGTTGGGACAGGCACAGGTCACTCTATTTTCCCATCAGGAAGAAGAATTAACCACAGGCTCAGCCTGCCCCCCGGAACCAGAACAGGGCCTGAAGCCATCCTGCGCTTTTGCGGCCAGCTCCCAAAAAAGCGACTTGTAAAATGGAGCTTCAGGGCACTGCAATTCACAAACCTGCAGAGTTATAAATGATAACTCTCGTCCAGAAATATATTGAGGGAAGGCAAAGAAGAGGATTTGAAATCAAGGCAGAATTGCAGGAAACAGATTTCAGGAGGTAGATTCGAATCGCCTTTAAAGCACATGAAAAGCGGCAAAACGTTGACAATGATGCCCTTGGCCAAAAAGGGCGTATGCGTTTTTTCCTGAATATATTCAGGAAAAAACGCATACGCCCTTTTTGGCCAACCAAGCAACCTGGAAAGGCAAATCAGCGCTACAAAGAAGTCTCGCTTCCCATCGGTCAAAAGGGCCATGCTGAAAAAAGTGTCAAAACCAGAAATGCAGGACAGGCCATGGAGAAATGGGAGCCTTGCTACACTGATGGGCGGGATGTAAATTGCCAACAGCCACTCTGGAGAAGTGTACGGTGTGTCCTGAAACATCTAAAAAACACAGCTTAGAGAGCATAGGGCACTTCCACGCATGGGGGGATAAAGTGGGAAAATTGAAAATCAGCAAGACACAAGCACCCCAAAGTTTAGGGCTGCTCTGTTGACAAGGACCTCCACTTCATTCCACCTTAAATATCCCAGGAAAGCGAAAAATGGATAAAAAAGTTGTGGTCCTTATGTACAATGGAATATCACTCAGCCATGAAATCAATGTCATAAGGCTAGTAGCAGCATGATGAGTGGATTTAGGTAAGACGATTCTAAGTGAAATAAGTCACACAGAAAGGGACACTTCTCCTAAGGTGTCACTTATAGAGGGAATGTAAAAACCGTTACACTTGAACTGAATTACAAAACAGAACAGAGTCACACATGCAGAAAACACACTATGGCTGCTTAACGGGAAAGGTGAGGTGGGGTGATACATAAAACAAGAGCTTCAAATTAGCTCAGATACCGTTCCATAAACCCAATATGTAATAGACAAGACCTACTCCTTGCTCAGAGAACTGGACTCAACACGCCCGATTCACCGCACAAGAATATATCTGACTAGTAATAATCTTAAAACCTATGTATTGATATCTCTCTGTTAGTGTGTCAAGTGGGTGTAAGGCGGCATAAACACAGCCGTGAAAAGCAGCTAAACCCCATTATAAAAATAAATTACTTTTAAAAACCCATGAAACAAAGACAGGGAAAGAGAGAGAAATTATTACACAATTCGTTCAGGGGCTGTGATGCAACCTGGACTGACCATATCTAGACCCACAGCTGGATGAGACATAAGGGTGGACACTCTTGGGGCTGAGAGGTTTGGTGAGGTTGGGTGAGCAAACGCAGACCCTTTAAAGTAATACTGCGTGCTACCCATCGCATGGGTCCCAAATCTCCAGGTTCAAGGGCAACTTCCTACATCGAAAACATGCATGAGAAACCCAGAAGATGGTACACCGTGTGATGGGGAAAGGTTTCTAAAACGCACCTCATTTCTCATCTCCTTGTGCTCGGGTTCGCCATTCCAGCCACTTTACTAGCAATCTCCCTACTTGGAGCCTCAGCACCTTTAACCTCCTGTTCCGTACAGGTTGCAATTTGTCCTGAGGATGAACGGGAAGACGGGGAACCAATGAGAGACTAGCTCTTGGTGTTGGGACAGGCACAGGTCACTCTATTTTCCCATCAGGAAGAAGAATTAACCACAGGCTCAGCCTGCCCCCCGGAACCAGAACAGGGCCTGAAGCCATCCTGCGCTTTTGCGGCCAGCTCCCAAAAAAGCGACTTGTAAAATGGAGCTTCAGGGCACTGCAATTCACAAACCTGCAGAGTTATAAATGATAACTCTCGTCCAGAAATATATTGAGGGAAGGCAAAGAAGAGGATTTGAAATCAAGGCAGAATTGCAGGAAACAGATTTCAGGAGGTAGATTCGAATCGCCTTTAAAGCACATGAAAAGCGGCAAAACGTTGACAATGATGCCCTTGGCCAAAAAGGGCGTATGCGTTTTTTCCTGAATATATTCAGGAAAAAACGCATACGCCCTTTTTGGCCAACCAAGCAACCTGGAAAGGCAAATCAGCGCTACAAAGAAGTCTCGCTTCCCATCGGTCAAAAGGGCCATGCTGAAAAAAGTGTCAAAACCAGAAATGCAGGACAGGCCATGGAGAAATGGGAGCCTTGCTACACTGATGGGCGGGATGTAAATTGCCAACAGCCACTCTGGAGAAGTGTACGGTGTGTCCTGAAACATCTAAAAAACACAGCTTAGAGAGCATAGGGCACTTCCACGCATGGGGGGATAAAGTGGGAAAATTGAAAATCAGCAAGACACAAGCACCCCAAAGTTTAGGGCTGCTCTGTTGACAAGGACCTCCACTTCATTCCACCTTAAATATCCCAGGAAAGCGAAAAATGGATAAAAAAGTTGTGGTCCTTATGTACAATGGAATATCACTCAGCCATGAAATCAATGTCATAAGGCTAGTAGCAGCATGATGAGTGGATTTAGGTAAGACGATTCTAAGTGAAATAAGTCACACAGAAAAGGACACTTCTCATAAGGTGTCACTTATAGAGGGAATGTAAAAACCGTTACACTTGAACTGAATTACAAAACAGAACAGAGTCACACATGCAGAAAACACACTATGGCTGCTTAACGGGAAAGGTGAGGTGGGGTGATACATAAAACAAGAGCTTCAAATTAGCTCAGATACCGTTCCATAAACCCAACATGTAATAGACAAGACCTACTCCTTGCTCAGAGAACTGGACTCAACACGCCCGATTCACCGCACAAGAATATATCTGACTAGTAATAATCTTAAAACCTATGTATTGATATCTCTCTGTTAGTTTGTCAAGTGGGTGTAAGGCGGCATAAACACAGCCGTGAAAAGCAGCTAAACCCCATTATAAAAATAAATTACTTTTAAAAACCCATGAAACAAAGACAGGGAAAGAGAGAGAAATTCTTACACAATTCGTTCAGGGGCTGTGATGCAACCTGGACTGACCATATCTAGACCCACAGCTGGATGAGACATAAGGGTGGACACTCTTGGGGCTGAGAGGTTTGGTGAGGTTGGGTGAGCAAACGCAGACCCTTTAAAGTAATACTGCGTGCTACCCATCGCATGGGTCCCAAATCTCCAGGTTCAAGGGCAACTTCCTACATCGAAAACATGCATGAGAAACCCAGAAGATGGTACACCGTGTGATGGGGAAAGGTTTCTAAAACGCACCTCATTTCTCATCTCCTTGTGCTCGGGTTCGCCATTCCAGCCACTTTACTAGCAATCTCCCTACTTGGAGCCTCAGCACCTTTAACCTCCTGTTCCGTACAGGTTGCAATTTGTCCTGAGGATGAACGGGAAGACGGGAAACCAATGAGAGACTAGCTCTTGGTGTTGGGACAGGCACAGGTCACTCTATTTTCCCATCAGGAAGAAGAATTAACCACAGGCTCAGCCTGCCCCCCGGAACCAGAACAGGGCCTGAAGCCATCCTGCGCTTTTGCGGCCAGCTCCCAAAAAAGCGACTTGTAAAATGGAGCTTCAGGGCACTGCAATTCAAACCTGCAGAGTTATAAATGATAACTCTCGTCCACAAATATATTGAGGGAAGGCAAAGAAGAGGATTTGAAATTAAGGCAGAATTGCAGGAAACAGATTTCAGGAGGTAGATTCGAATCGCCTTTAAAGCACATGAAAAGCACAAAACGTTGACAATTATGCCCCTGGCCAAAAAGGGCGTATGCGTTTTTTCCTGAATATATTCAGGAAAAAACGCATACGCCCTTTTTGGCCAACCAAGCAACCTGGAAAGGCAAATCAGCGCTACAAAGAAGTCTCGCTTCCCATCGGTCAAAAGGGCCATGCTGAAAAAAGTGTCAAAACCAGAAATGCAGGACAGGCCATGGAGAAATGGGAGCCTTGCTACACTGATGGGCGGGATGTAAATTGCCAACAGCCACTCTGGAGAAGTGTACGGTGTGTCCTGAAACATCTAAAAAACACAGCTTAGAGAGCATAGGGCACTTCCACGCATGGGGGGATAAAGTGGGAAAATTGAAAATCAGCAAGACACAAGCACCCCAAAGTTTAGGGCTGCTCTGTTGACAAGGACCTCCACTTCATTCCACCTTAAATATCCCAGGAAAGCGAAAAATGGATAAAAAAGTTGTGGTCCTTATGTACAATGGAATATCACTCAGCCATGAAATCAATGTCATAAGGCTAGTAGCAGCATGATGAGTGGATTTAGGTAAGACGATTCTAAGTGAAATAAGTCACACAGAAAAGGACACTTCTCATAAGGTGTCACTTATAGAGGGAATGTAAAAACCGTTACACTTAAACTGAATTACAAAACAGAACAGAGTCACACATGCAGAAAACACACTATGGCTGCTTAACGGGAAAGGTGAGGTGGGGTGATACATAAAACAAGAGCTTCAAATTAGCTCAGATACCGTTCCATAAACCCAATATGTAATAGACAAGACCTACTCCTTGCTCAGAGAACTGGACTCAACACGCCCGATTCACCGCACAAGAATATATCTGACTAGTAATAATCTTAAAACCTATGTATTGATATCTCTCTGTTAGTGTGTCAAGTGGGTGTAAGGCGGCATAAACACAGCCGTGAAAAGCAGCTAAACCCCATTATAAAAATAAATTACTTTTAAAAACCCATGAAACAAAGACAGGGAAAGAGAGAGAAATTCTTACACAATTTGTTCAGGGGCTGTGATGCAATCTGGACTGACCATATCTAGACCCACAGCTGGATGAGACATAAGGGTGGACACTCTTGGGGCTGAGAGGTTTGGTGAGGTTGGGTGAGCAAACGCAGACCATTTAAAGTAATACTGCGTGCTACCCATCGCATGGGTCCCAAATCTCCAGGTTCAAGGGCATCTTCCTACATCGAAAACATGCATGAGAAACCCAGAAGATGGTACACCGTGTGATGGGGAAAGGTTTCTAAAACGCACCTCATTTCTCATCTCCTTGTGCTCGGGTTCGCCATTCCAGCCACTTTACTAGCAATCTCCCTACTTGGAGCCTCAGCACCTTTAACCTCCTGTTCCGTACAGGTTGCAATTTGTCCTGAGGATGAACGGGAAGACGGGGAACCAATGAGAGACTAGCTCTTGGTGTTGGGACAGGCACAGGTCACTCTATTTTCCCATCAGGAAGAAGAATTAACCACAGGCTCAGCCTGACCCCCGGAACCAGAACAGGGCCTGAAGCCATCCTGCGCTTTTGCGGCCAGCTCCCAAAAAAGCGACTTGTAAAATGGAGCTTCAGGGCACTGCAATTCACAAACCTGCAGAGTTATAAATGATAACTCTCGTCCACAAATATATTGAGGGAAGGCAAAGAAGAGGATTTGAAATCAAGGCAGAATTGCAGGAAACAGATTTCAGGAGGTAGATTCGAATCGCCTTTAAAGCACATGAAAAGCGGCAAAACGTTGACAATGATGCCCTTGGCCAAAAAGGGCGTATGCGTTTTTTCCTGAATATATTCAGGAAAAAACGCATACGCCCTTTTTGGCCAACCAAGCAACCTGGAAAGGCAAATCAGCGCTACAAAGAAGTCTCGCTTCCCATCGGTCAAAAGGGCCATGCTGAAAAAAGTGTCAAAACCAGAAATGCAGGACAGGCCATGGAGAAATGGGAGCCTTGCTACACTGATGGGCGGGATGTAAATTGCCAACAGCCACTCTGGAGAAGTGTACGGTGTGTCCTGAAACATCTAAAAAACACAGCTTAGAGAGCATAGGGCACTTCCACGCATGGGGGGATAAAGTGGGAAAATTGAAAATCAGCAAGACACAAGCACCCCAAAGTTTAGGGCTGCTCTGTTGACAAGGACCTCCACTTCATTCCACCTTAAATATCCCAGGAAAGCGAAAAATGGATAAAAAAGTTGTGGTCCTTATGTACAATGGAATATCACTCAGCCATGAAATCAATGTCATAAGGCTAGTAGCAGCATGATGAGTGGATTTAGGTAAGACGATTCTAAGTGAAATAAGTCACACAGAAAAGGACACTTCTCATAAGGTGTCACTTATAGAGGGAATGTAAAAACCGTTACACTTGAACTGAATTACAAAAAGAACAGAGTCACACATGCAGAAAACACACTATGGCTGCTTAACGGGTAAGGTGAGGTGGGGTGATACATAAAACAAGAGCTTCAAATTAGCTCAGATACCGTTCCATAAACCCAATATGTAATAGACAAGACCTACTCCTTGCTCAGAGAACTGGACTCAACACGCCCGATTCACCGCACAAGAATATATCTGACTAGTAATAATCTTAAAACCTATGTATTGATATCTCTCTGTTAGTGTGTCAAGTGGGTGTAAGGCGGCATAAACACAGCCGTGAAAAGCAGCTAAATCCCATTATAAAAATAAATTACTTTTAAAAACCCATGAAACAAAGACAGGGAAAGAGAGAGAAATTCTTACACAATTCGTTCAGGGGCTGTGATGCAACCTGGACTGACCATATCTAGACCCACAGCTGGATGAGACATAAGGGTGGACACTCTTGGGGCTGAGAGGTTTGGTGAGGTTGGGTGAGCAAACGCAGACCCTTTAAAGTAATACTGCGTGCTACCCATCGCATGGGTCCCAAATCTCCAGGTTCAAGGGCAACTTCCTACATCGAAAACATGCATGAGAAACCCAGAAGATGGTACACCGTGTGATGGGGAAAGGTTTCTAAAACGCACCTCATTTCTCATCTCCTTGTGCTCGGGTTCGCCATTCCATCCACTTTACTAGCAATCTCCCTACTTGGAGCCTCAGCACCTTTAACCTCCTGTTCCGTACAGGTTGCAATTTGTCCTGAGGATGAACGGGAAGACGGGGAACCAATGAGAGACAAGCTCTTGGTGTTGGGACAGGCACAGGTCACTCTATTTTCCCATCAGGAAGAAGAATTAACCACAGGCTCAGCCTGCCCTCCGGAACCAGAACAGGGCCTGAAGCCATCCTGCGCTTTTGCGGCCAGCTCCCAAAAAAGCGACTTGTAAAATGGAGCTTCAGGGCACTGCAATTCACAAACCTGCAGAGTTATAAATGATAACTCTCGTCCACAAATATATTGAGGGAAGGCAAAGAAGAGGATTTGAAATCAAGGCAGAATTGCAGGAAACAGATTTCAGGAGGTAGATTCGAATCGCCTTTAAAGCACATGAAAAGCGGCAAAACGTTGACAATGATGCCCTTGGCCAAAAAGGGCGTATGCGTTTTTTCCTGAATATATTCAGGAAAAAACGCATACGCCCTTTTTGGCCAACCAAGCAACCTGGAAAGGCAAATCAGCGCTACAAAGAAGTCTCGCTTCCCATCGGTCAAAAGGGCCATGCTGAAAAAAGTGTCAAAACCAGAAATGCAGGACAGGCCATGGAGAAATGGGAGCCTTGCTACACTGATGGGCGGGATGTAATTTGCCAACAGCCACTCTGGAGAAGTGTACGGTGTGTCCTGAAACATCTAAAAAACACAGCTTAGAGAGCATAGGGCACTTCCACGCATGGGGGGATAAAGTGGGAAAATTGAAAATCAGCAAGACACAAGCACCCCAAAGTTTAGGGCTTCTCTGTTGACAAGGACCTCCACTTCATTCCACCTTAAATATCCCAGGAAAGCGAAAAATGGATAAAAAAGTTGTGGTCCTTATGTACAATGGAATATCACTCAGCCATGAAATCAATGTCATAAGGCTAGTAGCAGCATGATGAGTGGATTTAGGTAAGACGATTCTAAGTGAAATAAGTCACACAGAAAAGGACACTTCTCATAAGGTGTCACTTATAGAGGGAATGTAAAAACCGTTACACTTGAACTGAATTACAAAACAGAACAGAGTCACACATGCAGAAAACACACTATGGCTGCTTAACGGGAAAGGTGAGGTGGGGTGATACATAAAACAAGAGCTTCAAATTAGCTCAGATACCGTTCCATAAACCCAATATGTAATAGACAAGACCTACTCCTTGCTCAGAGAACTGGACTCAACACGCCCGATTCACCGCACAAGAATATATCTGACTAGTAATAATCTTAAAACCTATGTATTGATATCTCTCTGTTAGTGTGTCAAGTGGGTGTAAGGCGGCATAAACACAGCTGTGAAAAGCAGCTAAACCCCATTATAAAAATAAATTACTTTTAAAAACCCATGAAACAAAGACAGGGAAAGAGAGAGAAATTCTTACACAATTCGTTCAGGGGCTGTGATGCAACCTGGACTGACCATATCTAGACCCACAGCTGGATGAGACATAAGGGTGGACACTCTTGGGGCTGAGAGGTTTGGTGAGGTTGGGTGAGCAAACGCAGACCCTTTAAAGTAATCCTGAGTGCTACCCATCGCATGGGTCCCAAATCTCCAGGTTCAAGGGCAACTTCCTACATCGAAAACATGCATGAGAAACCCAGAAGATGGTACACCGTGTGATGGGGAAAGGTTTCTAAAACGCACCTCATTTCTCATCTCCTTGTGCTCGGGTTCGCCATTCCAGCCACTTTACTAGCAATCTCCCTACTTGGAGCCTCAGCACCTTTAACCTCCTGTTCCGTACAGGTTGCAATTTGTCCTGAGGATGAACGGGAAGACGGGGAACCAATGAGAGACTAGCTCTTGGTGTTGGGACAGGCACAGGTCACTCTATTTTCCCATCAGGAAGAAGAATTAACCACAGGCTCAGCCTGCCCCCCGGAACCAGAACAGGGTCTGAAGCCATCCTGCGCTTTTGCGGCCAGCTCCCAAAAAAGCGACTTGTAAAATGGAGCTTCAGGGCACTGCAATTCACAAACCTGCAGAGTTATAAATGATAACTCTCGTCCACAAATATATTGAGGGAAGGCAAAGAAGAGGATTGGAAATCAAGGCAGAATTGCAGGAAACAGATTTCAGGAGGTAGATTCGAATCGCCTTTAAAGCACATGAAAAGCGGCAAAACGTTGACAATGATGCCCTTGGCCAAAAAGGGCGTATGCGTTTTTTCCTGAATATATTCAGGAAAAAACGCATACGCCCTTTTTGGCCAACCAAGCAACCTGGAAAGGCAAATCAGCGCTACAAAGAAGTCTCGCTTCCCATCGGTCAAAAGGGCCATGCTGAAAAAAGTGTCAAAACCAGAAATGCAGGACAAGCCATGGAGAAATGGGAGCCTTGCTACACTGATGGGCGGGATGTAAATTGCCAACAGCCACTCTGGAGAAGTGTACGGTGTGTCCTGAAACATCTAAAAAACACAGCTTAGAGAGCATAGGGCACTTCCACGCATGGGGGGATAAAGTGGGAAAATTGAAAATCAGCAAGACACAAGCACCCCAAAGTTTAGGGCTGCTCTGTTGACAAGGACCTCCACTTCATTCCACCTTAAATATCCCAGGAAAGCGAAAAATGGATAAAAAAGTTGTGGTCCTTATGTACAATGGAATATCACTCAGCCATGAAATCAATGTCATAAGGCTAGTAGCAGCATGATGAGTGGATTTAGGTAAGACGATTCTAAGTGAAATAAGTCACACAGAAAAGGACACTTCTCATAAGGTGTCACTTATAGAGGGAATGTAAAAACCGTTACACTTGAACTGAATTACAAAACAGAACAGAGTCACACATGCAGAAAACACACTATGGCTGCTTAACGGGAAAGGTGAGGTGGGGTGATACATAAAACAAGAGCTTCAAATTAGCTCAGATACCGTTCCATAAACCCAATATGTAATAGACAAGACCTACTCCTTGCTCAGAGAACTGGACTCAACATGCCCGATTCACCGCACAAGAATATATCTGACTAGTAATAATCTTAAAACCTATGTATTGATATCTCTCTGTTAGTGTGTCAAGTGGGTGTAAGGCGGCATAAACACAGCCGTGAAAAGCAGCTAAACCCCATTATAAAAATAAATTACTTTTAAAAACCCATGAAACAAAGACAGGGAAAGAGAGAGAAATTATTACACAATTTGTTCAGGGGCTGTGATGCAACCTGGACTGACCATATCTAGACCCACAGCTGGATGAGACATAAGGGTGGCCACTCTTGGGGCTGAGAGGTTTGGTGAGGTTGGGTGAGCAAACGCAGACCCTTTAAAGTAATACTGCGTGCTACCCATCGCATGGGTCCCAAATCTCCAGGTTCAAGGGCAACTTCCTACATCTAAAACATGCATGAGAAACCCAGAAGATGGTACACTGTGTGATGGGGAAAGGTTTCTAAAACGCACCTCATTTCTCATCTCCTTGTGCTCGGGTTCGCCATTCCAGCCACTTTACTAGCAATCTCCCTACTTGGAGCCTCAGCACCTTTAACCTCCTGTTCCGTACAGGTTGCAATTTGACCTGAGGATGAACGGGAAGACGGGGAACCAATGAGAGACTAGCTCTTGGTGTTGGGACAGGCACAGGTCACTCTATTTTCCCATCAGGAAGAAGAATTAACCACAGGCTCAGCCTGACCCCCGGAACCAGAACAGGGCCTGAAGCCATCCTGCGCTTTTGCGGCCAGCTCCCAAAAAAGCGACTTGTAAAATGGAGCTTCAGGGCACTGCAATTCACAAACCTGCAGAGTTATAAATGATAACTCTCGTCCACAAATATATTGAGGGAAGGCAAAGAAGAGGATTTGAAATCAAGGCAGAATTGCAGGAAACAGATTTCAGGAGGTAGATTCGAATCGCCTTTAAAGCACATGAAAAGCGGCAAAACGTTGACAATGATGCCCTTGGCCAAAAAGGGCGTATGCGTTTTTTCCTGAATATATTCAGGAAAAAACGCATACGCCCTTTTTGGCCAACCAAGCAACCTGGAAAGGCAAATCAGCGCTACAAAGAAGTCTCGCTTCCCATCGGTCAAAAGGGCCATGCTGAAAAAAGTGTCAAAACCAGAAATGCAGGACAGGCCATGGAGAAATGGGAGCCTTGCTACACTGATGGGCGGGATGTAAATTGCCAACAGCCACTCTGGAGAAGTGTACGGTGTGTCCTGAAACATCTAAAAAACACAGCTTAGAGAGCATAGGGCACTTCCACGCATGGGGGGATAAAGTGGGAAAATTGAAAATCAGCAAGACACAAGCACCCCAAAGTTTAGGGCTGCTCTGTTGACAAGGACCTCCACTTCATTCCACCTTAAATATCCCAGGAAAGCGAAAAATGGATAAAAAAGTTGTGGTCCTTATGTACAATGGAATATCACTCAGCCATGAAATCAATGTCATAAGGCTAGTAGCAGCATGATGAGTGGATTTAGGTAAGACGATTATAAGTGAAATAAGTCACACAGAAAAGGACACTTCTCCTAAGGTGTCACTTATAGAGGGAATGTAAAAACCGTTACACTTGAACTGAATTACAAAACAGAACAGAGTCACACATGCAGAAAACACACTATGGCTGCTTAACGGGAAAGGTGAGGTGGGGTGATACATAAAACAAGAGCTTCAAATTAGCTCAGATACCGTTCCATAAACCCAATATGTAATAGACAAGACCTACTCCTTGTTCAGAGAACTGGATTCAACACGCCCGATTCACCGCACAAGAATATATCTGACTAGTAATAATCTTAAAACCTATGTATTGATATCTCTCTGTTAGTGTGTCAAGTGGGTGTAAGGCGGCATAAACACAGCCGTGAAAAGCAGCTAAACCCCATTATAAAAATAAATTACTTTTAAAAACCCATGAAACAAAGACAGGGAAAGAGAGAGAAATTCTTACACAATTCGTTCAGGGGCTGTGATGCAACCTGGACTGACCATATCTAGACCCACAGCTGGATGAGACATAAGGGTGGACACTCTTGGGGCTGAGAGGTTTGGTGAGGTTGGGTGAGCAAACGCAGACCCTTTAAAGTAATACTGCGTGCTACCCATCGCATGGGTCCCAAATCTCCAGGTTCAAGGGCAACTTCCTACATCGAAAACATGCATGAGAAACCCAGAAGATGGTACACCGTGTGATGGGGAAAGGTTTCTAAAACGCACCTCATTTCTCATCTCCTTGTGCTCGGGTTCGCCATTCCAGCCACTTTACTAGCAATCTCCCTACTTGGAGCCTCAGCACCTTTAACCTCCTGTTCCGTACAGGTTGCAATTTGTCCTGAGGATGAACGGGAAGACGGGAAACCAATGAGAGACTAGCTCTTGGTGTTGGGACAGGCACAGGTCACTCTATTTTCCCATCAGGAAGAAGAATTAACCACAGGCTCAGCCTGCCCCCCGGAACCAGAACAGGGCCTGAAGCCATCCTGCGCTTTTGCGGCCAGCTCCCAAAAAAGCGACTTGTAAAATGGAGCTTCAGGGCACTGCAATTCAAACCTGCAGAGTTATAAATGATAACTCTCGTCCACAAATATATTGAGGGAAGGCAAAGAAGAGGATTTGAAATCAAGGCAGAATTGCAGGAAACAGATTTCAGGAGGTAGATTCGAATCGCCTTTAAAGCACATGAAAAGCACAAAACGTTGACAATTATGCCCCTGGCCAAAAAGGGCGTATGCGTTTTTTCCTGAATATATTCAGGAAAAAACGCATACGCCCTTTTTGGCCAACCAAGCAACCTGGAAAGGCAAATCAGCGCTACAAAGAAGTCTCGCTTCCCATCGGTCAAAAGGGCCATGCTGAAAAAAGTGTCAAAACCAGAAATGCAGGACAGGCCATGGAGAAATGGGAGCCTTGCTACACTGATGGGCGGGATGTAAATTGCCAACAGCCACTCTGGAGAAGTGTACGGTGTGTCCTGAAACATCTAAAAAACACAGCTTAGAGAGCATAGGGCACTTCCACGCATGGGGGGATAAAGTGGGAAAATTGAAAATCAGCAAGACACAAGCACCCCAAAGTTTAGGGCTGCTCTGTTGACAAGGACCTCCACTTCATTCCACCTTAAATATCCCAGGAAAGCGAAAAATGGATAAAAAAGTTGTGGTCCTTATGTACAATGGAATATCACTCAGCCATGAAATCAATGTCATAAGGCTAGTAGCAGCATGATGAGTGGATTTAGGTAAGACGATTCTAAGTGAAATAAGTCACACAGAAAAGGACACTTCTCATAAGGTGTCACTTATAGAGGGAATGTAAAAACCGTTACACTTAAACTGAATTACAAAACAGAACAGAGTCACACATGCAGAAAACACACTATGGCTGCTTAACGGGAAAGGTGAGGTGGGGTGATACATAAAACAAGAGCTTCAAATTAGCTCAGATACCGTTCCATAAACCCAATATGTAATAGACAAGACCTACTCCTTGCTCAGAGAACTGGACTCAACACGCCCGATTCACCGCACAAGAATATATCTGACTAGTAATAATCTTAAAACCTATGTATTGATATCTCTCTGTTAGTGTGTCAAGTGGGTGTAAGGCGGCATAAACACAGCCGTGAAAAGCAGCTAAACCCCATTATAAAAATAAATTACTTTTAAAAACCCATGAAACAAAGACAGGGAAAGAGAGAGAAATTCTTACACAATTTGTTCAGGGGCTGTGATGCAATCTGGACTGACCATATCTAGACCCACAGCTGGATGAGACATAAGGGTGGACACTCTTGGGGCTGAGAGGTTTGGTGAGGTTGGGTGAGCAAACGCAGACCATTTAAAGTAATACTGCGTGCTACCCATCGCATGGGTCCCAAATCTCCAGGTTCAAGGGCATCTTCCTACATCGAAAACATGCATGAGAAACCCAGAAGATGGTACACCGTGTGATGGGGAAAGGTTTCTAAAACGCACCTCATTTCTCATCTCCTTGTGCTCGGGTTCGCCATTCCAGCCACTTTACTAGCAATCTCCCTACTTGGAGCCTCAGCACCTTTAACCTCCTGTTCCGTACAGGTTGCAATTTGTCCTGAGGATGAACGGGAAGACGGGGAACCAATGAGAGACTAGCTCTTGGTGTTGGGACAGGCACAGGTCACTCTATTTTCCCATCAGGAAGAAGAATTAACCACAGGCTCAGCCTGACCCCCGGAACCAGAACAGGGCCTGAAGCCATCCTGCGCTTTTGCGGCCAGCTCCCAAAAAAGCGACTTGTAAAATGGAGCTTCAGGGCACTGCAATTCACAAACCTGCAGAGTTATAAATGATAACTCTCGTCCACAAATATATTGAGGGAAGGCAAAGAAGAGGATTTGAAATCAAGGCAGAATTGCAGGAAACAGATTTCAGGAGGTAGATTCGAATCGCCTTTAAAGCACATGAAAAGCGGCAAAACGTTGACAATGATGCCCTTGGCCAAAAAGGGCGTATGCGTTTTTTCCTGAATATATTCAGGAAAAAACGCATACGCCCTTTTTGGCCAACCAAGCAACCTGGAAAGGCAAATCAGCGCTACAAAGAAGTCTCGCTTCCCATCGGTCAAAAGGGCCATGCTGAAAAAAGTGTCAAAACCAGAAATGCAGGACAGGCCATGGAGAAATGGGAGCCTTGCTACACTGATGGGCGGGATGTAAATTGCCAACAGCCACTCTGGAGAAGTGTACGGTGTGTCCTGAAACATCTAAAAAACACAGCTTAGAGAGCATAGGGCACTTCCACGCATGGGGGGATAAAGTGGGAAAATTGAAAATCAGCAAGACACAAGCACCCCAAAGTTTAGGGCTGCTCTGTTGACAAGGACCTCCACTTCATTCCACCTTAAATATCCCAGGAAAGCGAAAAATGGATAAAAAAGTTGTGGTCCTTATGTACAATGGAATATCACTCAGCCATGAAATCAATGTCATAAGGCTAGTAGCAGCATGATGAGTGGATTTAGGTAAGACGATTCTAAGTGAAATAAGTCACACAGAAAAGGACACTTCTCATAAGGTGTCACTTATAGAGGGAATGTAAAAACCGTTACACTTGAACTGAATTACAAAAAGAACAGAGTCACACATGCAGAAAACACACTATGGCTGCTTAACGGGTAAGGTGAGGTGGGGTGATACATAAAACAAGAGCTTCAAATTAGCTCAGATACCGTTCCATAAACCCAATATGTAATAGACAAGACCTACTCCTTGCTCAGAGAACTGGACTCAACACGCCCGATTCACCGCACAAGAATATATCTGACTAGTAATAATCTTAAAACCTATGTATTGATATCTCTCTGTTAGTGTGTCAAGTGGGTGTAAGGCGGCATAAACACAGCCGTGAAAAGCAGCTAAATCCCATTATAAAAATAAATTACTTTTAAAAACCCATGAAACAAAGACAGGGAAAGAGAGAGAAATTCTTACACAATTCGTTCAGGGGCTGTGATGCAACCTGGACTGACCATATCTAGACCCACAGCTGGATGAGACATAAGGGTGGACACTCTTGGGGCTGAGAGGTTTGGTGAGGTTGGGTGAGCAAACGCAGACCCTTTAAAGTAATACTGCGTGCTACCCATCGCATGGGTCCCAAATCTCCAGGTTCAAGGGCAACTTCCTACATCGAAAACATGCATGAGAAACCCAGAAGATGGTACACCGTGTGATGGGGAAAGGTTTCTAAAACGCACCTCATTTCTCATCTCCTTGTGCTCGGGTTCGCCATTCCATCCACTTTACTAGCAATCTCCCTACTTGGAGCCTCAGCACCTTTAACCTCCTGTTCCGTACAGGTTGCAATTTGTCCTGAGGATGAACGGGAAGACGGGGAACCAATGAGAGACAAGCTCTTGGTGTTGGGACAGGCACAGGTCACTCTATTTTCCCATCAGGAAGAAGAATTAACCACAGGCTCAGCCTGCCCTCCGGAACCAGAACAGGGCCTGAAGCCATCCTGCGCTTTTGCGGCCAGCTCCCAAAAAAGCGACTTGTAAAATGGAGCTTCAGGGCACTGCAATTCACAAACCTGCAGAGTTATAAATGATAACTCTCGTCCACAAATATATTGAGGGAAGGCAAAGAAGAGGATTTGAAATCAAGGCAGAATTGCAGGAAACAGATTTCAGGAGGTAGATTCGAATCGCCTTTAAAGCACATGAAAAGCGGCAAAACGTTGACAATGATGCCCTTGGCCAAAAAGGGCGTATGCGTTTTTTCCTGAATATATTCAGGAAAAAACGCATACGCCCTTTTTGGCCAACCAAGCAACCTGGAAAGGCAAATCAGCGCTACAAAGAAGTCTCGCTTCCCATCGGTCAAAAGGGCCATGCTGAAAAAAGTGTCAAAACCAGAAATGCAGGACAGGCCATGGAGAAATGGGAGCCTTGCTACACTGATGGGCGGGATGTAAATTGCCAACAGCCACTCTGGAGAAGTGTACGGTGTGTCCTGAAACATCTAAAAAACACAGCTTAGAGAGCATAGGGCACTTCCACGCATGGGGGGATAAAGTGGGAAAATTGAAAATCAGCAAGACACAAGCACCCCAAAGTTTAGGGCTGCTCTGTTGACAAGGACCTCCACTTCATTCCACCTTAAATATCCCAGGAAAGCGAAAAATGGATAAAAAAGTTGTGGTCCTTATGTACAATGGAATATCACTCAGCCATGAAATCAATGTCATAAGGCTAGTAGCAGCATGATGAGTGGATTTAGGTAAGACGATTCTAAGTGAAATAAGTCACACAGAAAAGGACACTTCTCATAAGGTGTCACTTATAGAGGGAATGTAAAAACCGTTACACTTGAACTGAATTACAAAACAGAACAGAGTCACACATGCAGAAAACACACTATGGCTGCTTAACGGGAAAGGTGAGGTGGGGTGATACATAAAACAAGAGCTTCAAATTAGCTCAGATACCGTTCCATCAACCCAATATGTAATAGACAAGACCTACTCCTTGCTCAGAGAACTGGACTCAACACGCCCGATTCACCGCACAAGAATATATCTGACTAGTAATAATCCTAAAACCTATGTATTGATATCTCTCTGTTAGTGTGTCAAGTGGGTGTAAGGCGGCATAAACACAGCCGTGAAAAGCAGCTAAACCCCATTATAAAAATAAATTACTTTTAAAAACCCATGAAACAAAGACAGGGAAAGAGAGAGAAATTCTTACACAATTCGTTCAGGGGCTGTGATGCAACCTGGACTGACCATATCTAGACCCACAGCTGGATGAGACATAAGGGTGGACACTCTTGGGGCTGAGAGGTTTGGTGAGGTTGGGTGAGCAAACGCAGACCCTTTAAAGTAATACTGAGTGCTACCCATCGCATGGGTCCCAAATCTCCAGGTTCAAGGGCAACTTCCTACATCGAAAACATGCATGAGAAACCCAGAAGATGGTACACCGTGTGATGGGGAAAGGTTTCTAAAACGCACCTCATTTCTCATCTCCTTGTGCTCGGGTTCGCCATTCCAGCCACTTTACTAGCAATCTCCCTACTTGGAGCCTCAGCACCTTTAACCTCCTGTTCCGTACAGGTTGCAATTTGTCCTGAGGATGAACGGGAAGACGGGGAACCAATGAGAGACTAGCTCTTGGTGTTGGGACAGGCACAGGTCACTCTATTTTCCCATCAGGAAGAAGAATTAACCACAGGCTCAGCCTGCCCCCCGGAACCAGAACAGGGCCTGAAGCCATCCTGCGCTTTTGCGGCCAGCTCCCAAAAAAGCGACTTGTAAAATGGAGCTTCAGGGCACTGCAATTCACAAACCTGCAGAGTTATAAATGATAACTCTCGTCCAGAAATATATTGAGGGAAGGCAAAGAAGAGGATTTGAAATCAAGGCAGAATTGCAGGAAACAGATTTCAGGAGGTAGATTCGAATCGCCTTTAAAGCACATGAAAAGCGGCAAAACGTTGACAATGATGCCCTTGGCCAAAAAGGGCGTATGCGTTTTTTCCTGAATATATTCAGGAAAAAACGCATACGCCCTTTTTGGCCAACCAAGCAACCTGGAAAGGCAAATCAGCGCTACAAAGAAGTCTCGCTTCCCATCGGTCAAAAGGGCCATGCTGAAAAAAGTGTCAAAACCAGAAATGCAGGACAGGCCATGGAGAAATGGGAGCCTTGCTACACTGATGGGCGGGATGTAAATTGCCAACAGCCACTCTGGAGAAGTGTACGGTGTGTCCTGAAACATCTAAAAAACACAGCTTAGAGAGCATAGGGCACTTCCACGCATGGGGGGATAGAGTGGGAAAATTGAAAATCAGCAAGACACAAGCACCCCAAAGTTTAGGGCTGCTCTGTTGACAAGGACCTCCACTTCATTCCACCTTAAATATCCCAGGAAAGCGAAAAATGGATAAAAAAGTTGTGGTCCTTATGTACAATGGAATATCACTCAGCCATGAAATCAATGTCATAAGGCTAGTAGCAGCATGATGAGTGGATTTAGGTAAGACGATTCTAAGTGAAATAAGTCACACAGAAAAGGACACTTCTCATAAGGTGTCACTTATAGAGGGAATGTAAAAACCGTTACACTTGAACTGAATTACAAAACAGAAAAGAGTCACACATGCAGAAAACACACTATGGCTGCTTAACGGGAAAGGTGAGGTGGGGTGATACATAAAACAAGAGTTTCAAATTAGCTCAGATACCGTTCCATAAACCCAATATGTAATAGACAAGACCTACTCCTTGCTCAGAGAACTGGACTCAACACGCCCGATTCACCGCACATGAATATATCTGAGTAGTAATAATCTTAAAACCTATGTATTGATATCTCTCTGTTAGTGTGTCAAGTGGGTGTAAAGCGGCATAAACACAGCCGTGAAAAGCAGCTAAACCCCATTATAAAAATAAATTACTTTTAAAAACCCATGAAACAAAGACAGGGAAAGAGAGAGAAATTCTTACACAATTCGTTCAGGAGCTGTGATGCAACCTGGACTGACCATATCTAGACCCACAGCTGGATGAGACATAAGGGTGGACACTCTTGGGGCTGAGAGGTTTGGTTAGGTTGGGTGAGCAAACGCAGACCATTTAAAGTAATACTGCGTGCTACCCATCGCATGGGTGCCAAATCTCCAGGTTCAAGGGCATCTTCCTACATCGAAAACATGCATGAGAAACCCAGAAGATGGTACACCGTGTGATGGGGAAAGGTTTCTAAAACGCACCTCATTTCTCATCTCCTTGTGCTCGGGTTCGCCATTCCAGCCACTTTACTAGCAATCTCCCTACTTGGAGCCTCAGCACCTTTAACCTCCTGTTCCGTACAGGTTGCAATTTGTCCTGAGGATGAACGGGAAGACGGGGAACCAATGAGAGACTAGCTCTTGGTGTTGGGACAGGCACAGGTCACTCTATTTTCCCATCAGGAAGAAGAATTAACCACAGGCTCAGCCTGCCCCCCGGAACCAGAACAGGGCCTGAAGCCATCCTGCGCTTTTGCGGCCAGCTCCCAAAAAAGCGAGTTGTAAAATGGAGCTTCAGGGCACTGCAATTCACAAACCTGCAGAGTTATAAATGATAACTCTCGTCCACAAATATATTGAGGGAAGGCAAAGAAGAGGATTTGAAATCAAGGCAGAATTGCAGGAAACAGATTTCAGGAGGTAGATTCGAATCGCCTTTAAAGCACATGAAAAGCGGCAAAACGTTGACAATGATGCCCTTGGCCAAAAAGGGCGTATGCGTTTTTTCCTGAATATATTCAGGAAAAAACGCATACGCCCTTTTTGGCCAACCAAGCAACCTGGAAAGGCAAATCAGCGCTACAAAGAAGTCTCGCTTCCCATCGGTCAAAAGGGCCATGCTGAAAAAAGTGTCAAAACCAGAAATGCAGGACAGGCCATGGAGAAATGGGAGCCTTGCTACACTGATGGGCGGGATGTAATTTGCCAACAGCCACTCTGGAGAAGTGTACGGTGTGTCCTGAAACATATAAAAAACACAGCTTAGAGAGCATAGGGCACTTCCACGCATGGGGGGATAAAGTGGGAAAATTGAAAATCAGCAAGACACAAGCACCCCAAAGTTTAGGGCTTCTCTGTTGACAAGGACCTCCACTTCATTCCACCTTAAATATCCCAGGAAAGCGAAAAATGGATAAAAAAGTTGTGGTCCTTATGTACAATGGAATATCACTCAGCCATGAAATCAATGTCATAAGGCTAGTAGCAGCATGATGAGTGGATTTAGGTAAGACGATTCTAAGTGAAATAAGTCACACAGAAAAGGACACTTCTCATAAGGTGTCACTTATAGAGGGAATGTAAAAACCGTTACACTTGAACTGAATTACAAAACAGAACAGAGTCACACATGCAGAAAACACACTATGGCTGCTTAACGGGAAAGGTGAGGTGGGGTGATACATAAAACAAGAGCTTCAAATTAGCTCAGATACCGTTCCATAAACCCAATATGTAATAGACAAGACCTACTCCTTGCTCAGAGAACTGGACTCAACACGCCCGATTCACCGCACAAGAATATATCTGACTAGTAATAATCTTAAAACCTATGTATTGATATCTCTCTGTTAGTGTGTCAAGTGGGTGTAAGGCGGCATAAACACAGCCGTGAAAAGCAGCTAAACCCCATTATAAAAATAAATTACTTTTAAAAACCCATGAAACAAAGACAGGGAAAGAGAGAGAAATTCTTACACAATTCGTTCAGGGGCTGTGATGCAACCTGGACTGACCATATCTAGACCCACAGCTGGATGAGACATAAGGGTGGACACTCTTGGGGCTGAGAGGTTTGGTGAGGTTGGGTGAGCAAACGCAGACCCTTTAAAGTAATCCTGAGTGCTACCCATCGCATGGGTCCCAAATCTCCAGGTTCAAGGGCAACTTCCTACATCGAAAACATGCATGAGAAACCCAGAAGATGGTACACCGTGTGATGGGGAAAGGTTTCTAAAACGCACCTCATTTCTCATCTCCTTGTGCTCGGGTTCGCCATTCCAGCCACTTTACTAGCAATCTCCCTACTTGGAGCCTCAGCACCTTTAACCTCCTGTTCCGTACAGGTTGCAATTTGTCCTGAGGATGAACGGGAAGACGGGGAACCAATGAGAGACTAGCTCTTGGTGTTGGGACAGGCACAGGTCACTCTATTTTCCCATCAGGAAGAAGAATTAACCACAGGCTCAGCCTGCCCCCCGGAACCAGAACAGGGTCTGAAGCCATCCTGCGCTTTTGCGGCCAGCTCCCAAAAAAGCGACTTGTAAAATGGAGCTTCAGGGCACTGCAATTCACAAACCTGCAGAGTTATAAATGATAACTCTCGTCCACAAATATATTGAGGGAAGGCAAAGAAGAGGATTGGAAATCAAGGCAGAATTGCAGGAAACAGATTTCAGGAGGTAGATTCGAATCGCCTTTAAAGCACATGAAAAGCGGCAAAACGTTGACAATGATGCCCTTGGCCAAAAAGGGCGTATGCGTTTTTTCCTGAATATATTCAGGAAAAAACGCATACGCCCTTTTTGGCCAACCAAGCAACCTGGAAAGGCAAATCAGCGCTACAAAGAAGTCTCGCTTCCCATCGGTCAAAAGGGCCATGCTGAAAAAAGTGTCAAAACCAGAAATGCAGGACAAGCCATGGAGAAATGGGAGCCTTGCTACACTGATGGGCGGGATGTAAATTGCCAACAGCCACTCTGGAGAAGTGTACGGTGTGTCCTGAAACATCTAAAAAACACAGCTTAGAGAGCATAGGGCACTTCCACGCATGGGGGGATAAAGTGGGAAAATTGAAAATCAGCAAGACACAAGCACCCCAAAGTTTAGGGCTGCTCTGTTGACAAGGACCTCCACTTCATTCCACCTTAAATATCCCAGGAAAGCGAAAAATGGATAAAAAAGTTGTGGTCCTTATGTACAATGGAATATCACTCAGCCATGAAATCAATGTCATAAGGCTAGTAGCAGCATGATGAGTGGATTTAGGTAAGACGATTCTAAGTGAAATAAGTCACACAGAAAAGGACACTTCTCATAAGGTGTCACTTATAGAGGGAATGTAAAAACCGTTACACTTGAACTGAATTACAAAACAGAACAGAGTCACACATGCAGAAAACACACTATGGCTGCTTAACGGGAAAGGTGAGGTGGGGTGATACATAAAACAAGAGCTTCAAATTAGCTCAGATACCGTTCCATAAACCCAATATGTAATAGACAAGACCTACTCCTTGCTCAGAGAACTGGACTCAACATGCCCGATTCACCGCACAAGAATATATCTGACTAGTAATAATCTTAAAACCTATGTATTGATATCTCTCTGTTAGTGTGTCAAGTGGGTGTAAGGCGGCATAAACACAGCCGTGAAAAGCAGCTAAACCCCATTATAAAAATAAATTACTTTTAAAAACCCATGAAACAAAGACAGGGAAAGAGAGAGAAATTATTACACAATTTGTTCAGGGGCTGTGATGCAACCTGGACTGACCATATCTAGACCCACAGCTGGATGAGACATAAGGGTGGCCACTCTTGGGGCTGAGAGGTTTGGTGAGGTTGGGTGAGCAAACGCAGACCCTTTAAAGTAATACTGCGTGCTACCCATCGCATGGGTCCCAAATCTCCAGGTTCAAGGGCAACTTCCTACATCTAAAACATGCATGAGAAACCCAGAAGATGGTACACTGTGTGATGGGGAAAGGTTTCTAAAACGCACCTCATTTCTCATCTCCTTGTGCTCGGGTTCGCCATTCCAGCCACTTTACTAGCAATCTCCCTACTTGGAGCCTCAGCACCTTTAACCTCCTGTTCCGTACAGGTTGCAATTTGACCTGAGGATGAACGGGAAGACGGGGAACCAATGAGAGACTAGCTCTTGGTGTTGGGACAGGCACAGGTCACTCTATTTTCCCATCAGGAAGAAGAATTAACCACAGGCTCAGCCTGACCCCCGGAACCAGAACAGGGCCTGAAGCCATCCTGCGCTTTTGCGGCCAGCTCCCAAAAAAGCGACTTGTAAAATGGAGCTTCAGGGCACTGCAATTCACAAACCTGCAGAGTTATAAATGATAACTCTCGTCCACAAATATATTGAGGGAAGGCAAAGAAGAGGATTTGAAATCAAGGCAGAATTGCAGGAAACAGATTTCAGGAGGTAGATTCGAATCGCCTTTAAAGCACATGAAAAGCGGCAAAACGTTGACAATGATGCCCTTGGCCAAAAAGGGCGTATGCGTTTTTTCCTGAATATATTCAGGAAAAAACGCATACGCCCTTTTTGGCCAACCAAGCAACCTGGAAAGGCAAATCAGCGCTACAAAGAAGTCTCGCTTCCCATCGGTCAAAAGGGCCATGCTGAAAAAAGTGTCAAAACCAGAAATGCAGGACAGGCCATGGAGAAATGGGAGCCTTGCTACACTGATGGGCGGGATGTAAATTGCCAACAGCCACTCTGGAGAAGTGTACGGTGTGTCCTGAAACATCTAAAAAACACAGCTTAGAGAGCATAGGGCACTTCCACGCATGGGGGGATAAAGTGGGAAAATTGAAAATCAGCAAGACACAAGCACCCCAAAGTTTAGGGCTGCTCTGTTGACAAGGACCTCCACTTCATTCCACCTTAAATATCCCAGGAAAGCGAAAAATGGATAAAAAAGTTGTGGTCCTTATGTACAATGGAATATCACTCAGCCATGAAATCAATGTCATAAGGCTAGTAGCAGCATGATGAGTGGATTTAGGTAAGACGATTATAAGTGAAATAAGTCACACAGAAAAGGACACTTCTCCTAAGGTGTCACTTATAGAGGGAATGTAAAAACCGTTACACTTGAACTGAATTACAAAACAGAACAGAGTCACACATGCAGAAAACACACTATGGCTGCTTAACGGGAAAGGTGAGGTGGGGTGATACATAAAACAAGAGCTTCAAATTAGCTCAGATACCGTTCCATAAACCCAATATGTAATAGACAAGACCTACTCCTTGTTCAGAGAACTGGATTCAACACGCCCGATTCACCGCACAAGAATATATCTGACTAGTAATAATCTTAAAACCTATGTATTGATATCTCTCTGTTAGTGTGTCAAGTGGGTGTAAGGCGGCATAAACACAGCCGTGAAAAGCAGCTAAACCCCATTATAAAAATAAATTACTTTTAAAAACCCATGAAACAAAGACAGGGAAAGAGAGAGAAATTCTTACACAATTCGTTCAGGGGCTGTGATGCAACCTGGACTGACCATATCTAGACCCACAGCTGGATGAGACATAAGGGTGGACACTCTTGGGGCTGAGAGGTTTGGTGAGGTTGGGTGAGCAAACGCAGACCCTTTAAAGTAATACTGCGTGCTACCCATCGCATGGGTCCCAAATCTCCAGGTTCAAGGGCAACTTCCTACATCGAAAACATGCATGAGAAACCCAGAAGATGGTACACCGTGTGATGGGGAAAGGTTTCTAAAACGCACCTAATTTCTCATCTCCTTGTGCTCGGGTTTGCCATTCCAGCCACTTTACTAGCAATCTCCCTACTTGGAGCCTCAGCACCTTTAACCTCCTGTTCCGTACAGGTTGCAATTTGTCCTGAGGATGAACGGGAAGACGGGGAACCAATGAGAGACTAGCTCTTGGTGTTGGGACAGGCACAGGTCACTCTATTTTCCCATCAGGAAGAAGAATTAACCACAGGCTCAGCCTGCCCCCCGGAACCAGAACAGGGCCTGAAGCCATCCTGCGCTTTTGCGGCCAGCTCCCAAAAAAGCGACTTGTAAAATGGAGCTTCAGGGCACTGCAATTCACAAACCTGCAGAGTTATAAATGATAACTCTCGTCCACAAATATATTGAGGGAAGGCAAAGAAGAGGATTTGAAATCAAGGCAGAATTGCAGGAAACAGATTTCAGGAGGTAGATTCGAATCGCCTTTAAAGCACATGAAAAGCGGCAAAACGTTGACAATGATGCCCTTGGCCAAAAAGGGCGTATGCGTTTTTTCCTGAATATATTCAGGTAAAAACGCATACGCCCTTTTTGGCCAACCAAGCAACCTGGAAAGGCAAATCAGCGCTACAAAGAAGTCTCGCTTCCCATCGGTCAAAAGGGCCATGCTGAAAAAAGTGTCAAAACCAGAAATGCAGGACAGGCCATGGAGAAATGGGAGCCTTGCTACACTGATGGGTGGGATGTAAATTGCCAACAGCCACTCTGGAGAAGTGTACGGTGTGTCCTGAAACATCTAAAAAACACAGCTTAGAGAGCATAGGGCACTTCCACGCATGGGGGGATAAAGTGGGAAAATTGAAAATCAGCAAGACACAAGCACCCCAAAGTTTAGGGCTGCTCTGTTGAAAAGGACCTCTACTTCATTCCACCTTAAATATCCCAGGAAAGTGAAAAATGGATAAAAAAGTTGTGGTCCTTATGTACAATGGAATATCACTCAGCCATGAAATCAATGTCATAAGGCTAGTAGCAGCATGATGAGTGGATTTAGGTAAGACGATTCTAAGTGAAATAAGTCACACAGAAAAGGACACTTCTCATAAGGTGTCACTTATAGAGGGAATGTAAAAACCGTTACACTTGAACTGAATTACAAAACAGAACAGAGTCACACATGCAGAAAACACACTATGGCTGCTTAACGGGAAAGGTGAGGTGGGGTGATACATAAAACAAGAGCTTCAAATTAGCTCAGATACCGTTCCATAAACCCAATATGTAATAGACAAGACCTACTCCTTGCTCAGAGAACTGGACTCAACACGCCCGATTCACCGCACAAGAATATATCTGACTAGTAATAATCTTAAAACCTATGTATTGCTATCTCTCTGTTAGTGTGTCAAGTGGGTGTAAGGCGGCATAAACACAGCCGTGAAAAGCAGCTAAACCCCATTATAAAAATAAATTACTTTTAAAAACCCATGAAACAAAGACAGGGAAAGAGAGAGAAATTCTTACACAATTCGTTCAGGGGCTGTGATGCAACCTGGACTGACCATATCTAGACCCACAGCTGGATGAGACATAAGGGTGGACACTCTTGGGGCTGAGAGGTTTGGTGAGGTTGGGTGAGCAAACGCAGACCCTTTAAAGTAATACTGAGTGCTACCCATCGCATGGGTCCCAAATCTCCAGGTTCAAGGGCAACTTCCTACATCGAAATCATGCATGAGAAACCCAGAAGATGGTACACCGTGTGATGGGGAAAGGTTTCTAAAACGCACCTCATTTCTCATCTCCTTGTGCTCGGGTTCGCCATTCCAGCCACTTTACTAGCAATCTCCCTACTTGGAGCCTCAGCACCTTTAACCTCCTGTTCCGTACAGGTTGCAATTTGTCCTGAGGATGAACGGGAAGACGGGGAACCAATGAGAGACTAGCTCTTGGTGTTGGGACAGGCACAGGTCACTCTATTTTCCCATCAGGAAGAAGAATTAACCACAGGCTCAGCCTGCCCCCCGGAACCAGAACAGGGCCTGAAGCCATCCTGCGCTTTTGCGGCCAGCTCCCAAAAAAGCGACTTGTAAAATGGAGCTTCAGGGCACTGCAATTCACAAACCTGCAGAGTTATAAATGATAACTCTCGTCCACAAATATATTGAGGGAAGGCAAAGAAGAGGATTTGAAATCAAGGCAGAATTGCAGGAAACAGATTTCAGGAGGTAGATTCGAATCGCCTTTAAAGCACATGAAAAGCGGCAAAACGTTGACAATGATGCCCTTGGCCAAAAAGGGCGTATGCGTTTTTTCCTGAATATATTCAGGAAAAAACGCATACGCCCTTTTTGGCCAACCAAGCAACCTGGAAAGGCAAATCAGCGCTACAAAGAAGTCTCGCTTCCCATCGGTCAAAAGGGCCATGCTGAAAAAATTGTCAAAACCAGAAATGCAGGACAGGCCATGGAGAAATGGGAGCCTTGCTACACTGATGGGCGGGATGTAAATTGCCAACAGCCACTCTGGAGAAGTGTACGGTGTGTCCTGAAACATCTAAAAAACACAGCTTAGACAGCATAGGGCACTTCCACGCATTGGGGGATAAAGTGGGAAAATTGAAAATCAGCAAGACACAAGCACCCCAAAGTTTAGGGCTGCTCTGTTGACAAGGACCTCCACTTCATTCCACCTTAAATATCCCAGGAAAGCGAAAAATGGATAAAAAAGTTGTGGTCCTTATGTACAATGGAATATCACTCAGCCATGAAATCAATGTCATAAGGCTAGTAGCAGCATGATGAGTGGATTTAGGTAAGACGATTCTAAGTGAAATAAGTCACACAGAAAGGGACACTTCTCATAAGGTGTCACTTATAGAGGGAATGTAAAAACCGTTACACTTGAACTGAATTACAAAACAGAACAGAGTCACACATGCAGAAAACACACTATGGCTGCTTAACGGGAAAGGTGAGGTGGGGTGATACATAAAACAAGAGCTTCAAATTAGCTCAGATACCGTTCCATAAACCCAATATGTAATAGACAAGACCTACTCCTTGCTCAGAGAACTGGACTCAACACGCCCGATTCACCGCACAAGAATATATCTGACTAGTAATAATCTTAAAACCTATGTATTGATATCTCTCTGTTAGTGTGTCAAGTGGGTGTAAGGCGGCATAAACACAGCCGTGAAAAGCAGCTAAACCCCATTATAAAAATAAATTACTTTTAAAAACCCATGAAACAAAGACAGGGAAAGAGAGAGAAATTATTACACAATTCGTTCAGGGGCTGTGATGCAACCTGGACTGACCATATCTAGACCCACAGCTGGATGAGACATAAGGGTGGACACTCTTGGGGCTGAGAGGTTTGGTGAGGTTGGGTGAGCAAACGCAGACCCTTTAAAGTAATACTGCGTGCTACCCATCGCATGGGTCCCAAATCTCCAGGTTCAAGGGCAACTTCCTACATCGAAAACATTCATGAGAAACCCAGAAGATGGTACACCGTGTGATGGGGAAAGGTTTCTAAAACGCACCTCATTTCTCATCTCCTTGTGCTCGGGTTCGCCATTCCAGCCACTTTACTAGCAATCTCCCTACTTGGAGCCTCAGCACCTTTAACCTCCTGTTCCGTACAGGTTGCAATTTGTCCTGAGGATGAACGGGAAGACGGGGAACCAATGAGAGACTAGCTCTTGGTGTTGGGACAGGCACAGGTCACTCTATTTTCCCATCAGGAAGAAGAATTAACCACAGGCTCAGCCTGACCCCCGGAACCAGAACAGGGCCTGAAGCCATCCTGCGCTTTTGCGGCCAGCTCCCAAAAAAGCGACTTGTAAAATGGAGCTTCAGGGCACTGCAATTCACAAACCTGCAGAGTTATAAATGATAACTCTCGTCCACAAATATATTGAGGGAAGGCAAAGAAGAGGATTTGAAATCAAGGCAGAATTGCAGGAAACAGATTTCAGGAGGTAGATTCGAATCGCCTTTAAAGCACATGAAAAGCGGCAAAACGTTGACAATGATGCCCTTGGCCAAAAAGGGCGTATGCGTTTTTTCCTGAATATATTCAGGAAAAAACGCATACGCCCTTTTTGGCCAACCAAGCAACCTGGAAAGGCAAATCAGCGCTACAAAGAAGTCTCGCTTCCCATCGGTCAAAAGGGCCATGCTGAAAAAAGTGTCAAAACCAGAAATGCAGGACAGGCCATGGAGAAATGGGAGCCTTGCTACACTGATGGGCGGGATGTAAATTGCCAACAGCCACTCTGGAGAAGTGTACGGTGTGTCCTGAAACATCTAAAAAACACAGCTTAGAGAGCATAGGGCACTTCCACGCATGGGGGGATAAAGTGGGAAAATTGAAAATCAGCAAGACACAAGCACCCCAAAGTTTAGGGCTGCTCTGTTGACAAGGACCTCCACTTCATTCCACCTTAAATATCCCAGGAAAGCGAAAAATGGATAAAAAAGTTGTGGTCCTTATGTACAATGGAATATCACTCAGCCATGAAATCAATGTCATAAGGCTAGTAGCAGCATGATGAGTGGATTTAGGTAAGACGATTCTAAGTGAAATAAGTCACACAGAAAAGGACACTTCTCATAAGGTGTCACTTATAGAGGGAATGTAAAAACCGTTACACTTGAACTGAATTACAAAACAGAACAGAGTCACACATGCAGAAAACACACTATGGCTGCTTAACGGGAAAGGTGAGGTGGGGTGATACATAAAACAAGAGCTTCAAATTAGCTCAGATACCGTTCCATAAACCCAATATGTAATAGACAAGACCTACTCCTTGCTCAGAGAACTGGACTCAACACGCCCGATTCACCGCACAAGAATATATCTGACTAGTAATAATCTTAAAACCTATGTATTGATATCTCTCTGTTAGTGTGTCAAGTGGGTGTAAGGCGGCATAAACACAGCCGTGAAAAGCAGCTAAACCCCATTATAAAAATAAATTACTTTTAAAAACCCATGAAACAAAGACAGGGAAAGAGAGAGAAATTCTTACACAATTTGTTCTGGGGCTGTGATGCAACCTGGATTGACCATATCTAGACCCACAGCTGGATGAGACATAAGGGTGGACACTCTTGGGGCTGAGAGGTTTGGTGAGGTTGGGTGAGCAAACACAGACCCTTTAAAGTAATACTGCGTGCTACCCATCGCATGGGTCCCAAATCTCCAGGTTCAAGGGCATCTTCCTACATCGAAAACATGCATGAGAAACCCAGAAGATGGTACACCGTGTGATGGGGAAAGGTTTCTAAAACGCACCTCATTTCTCATCTCCTTGTGCTCTGGTTCGCCATTCCAGCCACTTTACTAGCAATCTCCCTACTTGGAGCCTCAGCACCTTTAACCTCCTGTTCCGTACAGGTTGCAATTTGTCCTGAGGATGAACGGGAAGACGGGGAACCAATGAGAGACTAGCTCTTGGTGTTGGGACAGGCACAGGTCACTCTATTTTCCCATCAGGAAGAAGAATTAACCACAGGCTCAGCCTGCCCCCCGGAACCAGAACAGGGCCTGAAGCCATCCTGCGCTTTTGCGGCCAGCTCCCAAAAAAGCGACTTGTAAAATGGAGCTTCAGGGCACTGCAATTCACAAACCTGCAGAGTTATAAATGATAACTCTCGTCCACAAATATATTGAGGGAAGGCAAAGAAGAGGATTTGAAATCAAGGCAGAATTGCAGGAAACAGATTTCAGGAGGTAGATTCGAATCGCCTTTAAAGCACATGAAAAGCGCAAAACGTTGACAATGATGCCCTTGGCCAAAAAGGGCGTATGCGTTTTTTCCTGAATATATTCAGGAAAAAACGCATACGCCCTTTTTGGCCAACAAAGCAACCTTGAAAGACAAATCAGCGCTACAAAGAAGTCTCGCTTCCCATCGGTCAAAAGGGCCATGCTGAAAAAAGTGTCAAAACCAGAAATGCAGGACAGGCCATGGAGAAATGGGAGCCTTGCTACACTGATGGGCGGGATGTAAATTGCCAACAGCCACTCTGGAGAAGTGTACGGTGTGTCCTGAAACATCTAAAAAACACAGCTTAGAGAGCATAGGGCACTTCCACGCATGGGGGTATAAAGTGGGAAAATTGAAAATCAGCAAGACACAAGCACCCCAAAGTTTAGGGCTGCTCTGTTGACAAGGACCTCCACTTCATTCCACCTTAAATATCCCAGGAAAGCGAAAAATGGATAAAAAAGTTGTGGTCCTTATGTACAATGGAATATCACTCAGCCATGAAATCAATGTCATAAGGCTAGTAGCAGCATGATGAGTGGATTTAGGTAAGACGATTCTAAGTGAAATAAGTCACACAGAAAAGGACACTTCTCATAAGGTGTCACTTATAGAGGGAATGTAAAAACCGTTACACTTGAACTGAATTACAAAACAGAACAGAGTCACACATGCAGAAAACACACTATGGCTGCTTAACGGGAAAGGTGAGGTGGGGTGATACATAAAACAAGAGCTTCAAATTAGCTCAGATACCGTTCCATAAACCCAATATGTAATAGACAAGACCTACTCCTTGCTCAGAGAACTGGACTCAACACGCCCGATTCACCGCACAAGAATATATCTGACTAGTAATAATCTTAAAACCTATGTATTGATATCTCTCTGTTAGTGTGTCAAGTGGGTGTAAGGCGGCATAAACACAGCCGTGAAAAGCAGCTAAACCCCATTATAAAAATAAATTACTTTTAAAAACCCATGAAACAAAGACAGGGAAAGAGAGAGAAATTCTTACACAATTTGTTCAGGGGCTGTGATGCAACCTGGACTGACCATATCTAGACCCACAGCTGGATGAGACATAAGGGTGGACACTCTTGGGGCTGAGAGGTTTGGTGAGGTTGGGTGAGCAAACGCAGACCTTTTAAAATAATACTGCGTGCTACCCATCGCATGGGTCCCAAATCTCCAGGTTCAAGGGCAACTTCCTACATCGAAAACATGCATGAGAAACCCAGAAGATGGTACACCGTGTGATGGGGAAAGGTTTCTAAAACGCACCTCATTTCTCATCTCCTTGTGCTCGGGTTCGCCATTCCAGCCACTTTACTAGCAATCTCCCTACTTGGAGCCTCAGCACCTTTAACCTCCTGTTCCGTACAGGTTGCAATTTGTCCTGAGGATGAACGGGAAGACGGGGAACCAATGAGAGACTAGCTCTTGGTGTTGGGACAGGCAGAGGTCACTCTATTTTCCCATCAGGAAGAAGAATTAACCACAGGCTCAGCCTGCCCCCCGGAACCAGAACAGGGCCTGAAGCCATCCTGCGCTTTTGCGGCCAGCTCCCAAAAAAGCGACTTGTAAAATGGAGCTTCAGGGCACTGCAATTCACAAACCTGCAGAGTTATAAATGATATCTCTCATCCACAAATATATTGAGGGAAGGCAAAGAAGAGGATTTGAAATCAAGGCAGAATTGCAGGAAACAGATTTCAGGAGGTAGATTCGAATCCCCTTTAAAGCACATGAAAAGCGGCAAAACGTTGACAATGATGCCCTTGGCCAAAAAGGGCGTATGCGTTTTTTCCTGAATATATTCAGGAAAAAACGCATACGCCCTTTTTGGCCAATCAAGCAACCTGGAAAGGCAAATCAGCGCTACAAAGAAGTCTCGCTTCCAATCGGTCAAAAGGGCCATGCTGAAAAAAGTGTCAAAACCAGAAATGCAGGACAGGCCATGGAGAAATGGGAGCCTTGCTACACTGATGGGCGGGATGTAAATTGCCAACAGCCACTCTGGAGAAGTGTACGGTGTGTCCTGAAACATCTATAAAACACAGCTTAGAGAGCATAGGGCACTTCCACGCATGGGGGGATAAAGTGGGAAAATTGAAAATCAGCAAGACACAAGCACCCCAAAGTTTAGGGCTGCTCTGTTGACAAGGACCTCCACTTCATTCCAACTTAAATATCCCAGGAAAGCGAAAAATGGATAAAAAAGTTGTGGTCCTTATGTACAATAGAATATCACTCAGCCATGAAATCAATGTCATAAGGCTAGTAGCAGCATGATGAGTGGATTTAGGTAAGACGATTCTAAGTGAAATAAGTCACACAGAAAAGGACACTTCTCATAAGGTGTCACTTATAGAGGGAATGTAAAAACCGTTACACTTGAACTGAATTACAAAACAGAACAGAGTCACACATGCAGAAAACACACTATGGCTGCTTAACGGGAAAGGTGAGGTGGGGTGATACATAAAACAAGAGCTTCAAATTAGTTCAGATACCGTTCCATAAACCCAATATGTAATAGACAAGACCTACTCCTTGCTCAGAGAACTGGACTCAACACGCCCGATTCACCGCACAAGAATATATCTGACTAGTAATAATCTTAAAACCTATGTATTGATATATCTCTGTTAGTGTGTCAAGTGGGTGTAAGGCGGCATAAACACAGCCGTGAAAAGCAGCTAAACCCCATTATAAAAATAAATTATTTTAAAAACCCATGAAACAAAGACAGGGAAAGAGAGAGAAATTCTTACACAATTCGTTCAGGGGCTGTGATGCAACCTGGACTGACCATATCTAGACCCACAGCTGGATGAGACATAAGGGTGGACACTCTTGGGGCTGAGAGGTTTGGTGAGGTTGGGTGAGCAAACGCAGACCCTTTAAAGTAATACTGCGTGCTACCCATCGCATGGGTCCCAAATCTCCAGGTTCAAGGGCAACTTCCTACATCGAAATCATGCATGAGAAACCCAGAAGATGGTACACCGTGTGATGGGGAAAGGTTTCTAAAACGCACCTCATTTCTCATCTCCTTGTGCTCGGGTTCGCCATTCCAGCCACTTTACTAGCAATCTCCCTACTTGGAGCCTCAGCACCTTTAACCTCCTGTTCCGTACAGGTTGCAATTTGTCCTGAGGATGAACGGGAAGACGGGGAACCAATGAGAGACTAGCTCTTGGTGTTGGGACAGGCACAGGTCACTCTATTTTCCCATCAGGAAGAAGAATTAACCACAGGCTCAGCCTGCCCCCCGGAACCAGAACAGGGCCTGAAGCCATCCTGCGCTTTTGCGGCCAGCTCCCAAAAAAGCGACTTGTAAAATGGAGCTTCAGGGCACTGCAATTCACAAACCTGCAGAGTTATAAATGATAACTCTCGTCCACAAATATATTGAGGGAAGGCAAAGAAGAGGATTTGAAATCAAGGCAGAATTGCAGGAAACAGATTTCAGGAGGTAGATTCGAATCGCCTTTAAAGCACATGAAAAGCGGCAAAACGTTGACAATGATGCCCTTGGCCAAAAAGGGCGTATGCGTTTTTTCCTGAATATATTCAGGAAAAAACGCATACGCCCTTTTTGGCCAACCAAGCAACCTGGAAAGGCAAATCAGCGCTACAAAGAAGTCTCGCTTCCCATCGGTCAAAAGGGCCATGCTGAAAAAAGTGTCAAAACCAGAAATGCAGGACAGGCCATGGAGAAATGGGAGCCTTGCTACACTGATGGGCGGGATGTAAATTGCCAACAGCCACTCTGGAGAAGTGTACGGTGTGTCCTGAAACATCTAAAAAACACAGCTTAGAGAGCATAGGGCACTTCCACGCATGGGGGGATAAAGTGGGAAAATTGAAAATCAGCAAGACACAAGCACCCCAAAGTTTAGGGCTGCTCTGTTGACAAGGACCTCCACTTCATTCCACCTTAAATATCCCAGGAAAGCGAAAAATGGATAAAAAAGTTGTGGTCCTTATGTACAATGGAATATCACTCAGCCATGAAATCAATGTCATAAGGCTAGTAGCAGCATGATGAGTGGATTTAGGTAAGACGATTCTAAGTGAAATAAGTCACACAGAAAAGGACACTTCTCATAAGGTGTCACTTATAGAGGGAATGTAAAAACCGTTACACTTGAACTGAATTACAAAACAGAACAGAGTCACACATGCAGAAAACACACTATGGCTGCTTAACGGGAAAGGTGAGGTGGGGTGATACATAAAACAAGAGTTTCAAATTAGCTCAGATACCGTTCCATAAACCCAATATGTAATAGACAAGACCTACTCCTTGCTCAGAGAACTGGACTCAACACGCCCGATTCACCGCACATGAATATATCTGACTAGTAATAATCTTAAAACCTATGTATTGATATCTCTCTGTTAGTGTGTCAAGTGGGTGTAAAGCGGCATAAACACAGCCGTGAGAAGCAGCTAAACCCCATTATAAAAATAAATTACTTTTAAAAACCCATGAAACAAAGACAGGGAAAGAGAGAGAAATTCTTACACAATTTGTTCAGGGGCTGTGATGCAACCTGGACTGACCATATCTAGACCCACAGCTGGATGAGACATAAGGGTGGACACTCTTGGGGCTGAGAGGTTTGGTGAGGTTGGGTGAGCAAACGCAGACCCTTTAAAGTAATCCTGAGTGCTACCCATCGCATGGGTCCCAAATCTCCAGGTTCAAGGGCAACTTCCTACATCGAAAACATGCATGAGAAACCCAGAAGATGGTACACCGTGTGATGGGGAAAGGTTTCTAAAACGCACCTCATTTCTCATCTCCTTGTGCTCGGGTTCGCCATTCCAGCCACTTTACTAGCAATCTCCCTACTTGGAGCCTCAGCACCTTTAACCTCCTGTTCCGTACAGGTTGCAATTTGTCCTGAGGATGAACGGGAAGACGGGGAACCAATGAGAGACTAGCTCTTGGTGTTGGGACAGGCACAGGTCACTCTATTTTCCCATCAGGAAGAAGAATTAACCACAGGCTCAGCCTGCCCCCCGGAACCAGAACAGGGTCTGAAGCCATCCTGCGCTTTTGCGGCCAGCTCCCAAAAAAGCGACTTGTAAAATGGAGCTTCAGGGCACTGCAATTCACAAACCTGCAGAGTTATAAATGATAACTCTCGTCCACAAATATATTGAGGGAAGGCAAAGAAGAGGATTGGAAATCAAGGCAGAATTGCAGGAAACAGATTTCAGGAGGTAGATTCGAATCGCCTTTAAAGCACATGAAAAGCGGCAAAACGTTGACAATGATGCCCTTGGCCAAAAAGGGCGTATGCGTTTTTTCCTGAATATATTCAGGAAAAAACGCATACGCCCTTTTTGGCCAACCAAGCAACCTGGAAAGGCAAATCAGCGCTACAAAGAAGTCTCGCTTCCCATCGGTCAAAAGGGCCATGCTGAAAAAAGTGTCAAAACCAGAAATGCAGGACAAGCCATGGAGAAATGGGAGCCTTGCTACACTGATGGGCGGGATGTAAATTGCCAACAGCCACTCTGGAGAAGTGTACGGTGTGTCCTGAAACATCTAAAAAACACAGCTTAGAGAGCATAGGGCACTTCCACGCATGGGGGGATAAAGTGGGAAAATTGAAAATCAGCAAGACACAAGCACCCCAAAGTTTAGGGCTGCTCTGTTGACAAGGACCTCCACTTCATTCCACCTTAAATATCCCAGGAAAGCGAAAAATGGATAAAAAAGTTGTGGTCCTTATGTACAATGGAATATCACTCAGCCATGAAATCAATGTCATAAGGCTAGTAGCAGCATGATGAGTGGATTTAGGTAAGACGATTCTAAGTGAAATAAGTCACACAGAAAAGGACACTTCTCATAAGGTGTCACTTATAGAGGGAATGTAAAAACCGTTACACTTGAACTGAATTACAAAACAGAACAGAGTCACACATGCAGAAAACACACTATGGCTGCTTAACGGGAAAGGTGAGGTGGGGTGATACATAAAACAAGAGCTTCAAATTAGCTCAGATACCGTTCCATAAACCCAATATGTAATAGACAAGACCTACTCCTTGCTCAGAGAACTGGACTCAACATGCCCGATTCACCGCACAAGAATATATCTGACTAGTAATAATCTTAAAACCTATGTATTGATATCTCTCTGTTAGTGTGTCAAGTGGGTGTAAGGCGGCATAAACACAGCCGTGAAAAGCAGCTAAACCCCATTATAAAAATAAATTACTTTTAAAAACCCATGAAACAAAGACAGGGAAAGAGAGAGAAATTATTACACAATTTGTTCAGGGGCTGTGATGCAACCTGGACTGACCATATCTAGACCCACAGCTGGATGAGACATAAGGGTGGCCACTCTTGGGGCTGAGAGGTTTGGTGAGGTTGGGTGAGCAAACGCAGACCCTTTAAAGTAATACTGCGTGCTACCCATCGCATGGGTCCCAAATCTCCAGGTTCAAGGGCAACTTCCTACATCTAAAACATGCATGAGAAACCCAGAAGATGGTACACTGTGTGATGGGGAAAGGTTTCTAAAACGCACCTCATTTCTCATCTCCTTGTGCTCGGGTTCGCCATTCCAGCCACTTTACTAGCAATCTCCCTACTTGGAGCCTCAGCACCTTTAACCTCCTGTTCCGTACAGGTTGCAATTTGACCTGAGGATGAACGGGAAGACGGGGAACCAATGAGAGACTAGCTCTTGGTGTTGGGACAGGCACAGGTCACTCTATTTTCCCATCAGGAAGAAGAATTAACCACAGGCTCAGCCTGACCCCCGGAACCAGAACAGGGCCTGAAGCCATCCTGCGCTTTTGCGGCCAGCTCCCAAAAAAGCGACTTGTAAAATGGAGCTTCAGGGCACTGCAATTCACAAACCTGCAGAGTTATAAATGATAACTCTCGTCCACAAATATATTGAGGGAAGGCAAAGAAGAGGATTTGAAATCAAGGCAGAATTGCAGGAAACAGATTTCAGGAGGTAGATTCGAATCGCCTTTAAAGCACATGAAAAGCGGCAAAACGTTGACAATGATGCCCTTGGCCAAAAAGGGCGTATGCGTTTTTTCCTGAATATATTCAGGAAAAAACGCATACGCCCTTTTTGGCCAACCAAGCAACCTGGAAAGGCAAATCAGCGCTACAAAGAAGTCTCGCTTCCCATCGGTCAAAAGGGCCATGCTGAAAAAAGTGTCAAAACCAGAAATGCAGGACAGGCCATGGAGAAATGGGAGCCTTGCTACACTGATGGGCGGGATGTAAATTGCCAACAGCCACTCTGGAGAAGTGTACGGTGTGTCCTGAAACATCTAAAAAACACAGCTTAGAGAGCATAGGGCACTTCCACGCATGGGGGGATAAAGTGGGAAAATTGAAAATCAGCAAGACACAAGCACCCCAAAGTTTAGGGCTGCTCTGTTGACAAGGACCTCCACTTCATTCCACCTTAAATATCCCAGGAAAGCGAAAAATGGATAAAAAAGTTGTGGTCCTTATGTACAATGGAATATCACTCAGCCATGAAATCAATGTCATAAGGCTAGTAGCAGCATGATGAGTGGATTTAGGTAAGACGATTATAAGTGAAATAAGTCACACAGAAAAGGACACTTCTCCTAAGGTGTCACTTATAGAGGGAATGTAAAAACCGTTACACTTGAACTGAATTACAAAACAGAACAGAGTCACACATGCAGAAAACACACTATGGCTGCTTAACGGGAAAGGTGAGGTGGGGTGATACATAAAACAAGAGCTTCAAATTAGCTCAGATACCGTTCCATAAACCCAATATGTAATAGACAAGACCTACTCCTTGTTCAGAGAACTGGATTCAACACGCCCGATTCACCGCACAAGAATATATCTGACTAGTAATAATCTTAAAACCTATGTATTGATATCTCTCTGTTAGTGTGTCAAGTGGGTGTAAGGCGGCATAAACACAGCCGTGAAAAGCAGCTAAACCCCATTATAAAAATAAATTACTTTTAAAAACCCATGAAACAAAGACAGGGAAAGAGAGAGAAATTCTTACACAATTCGTTCAGGGGCTGTGATGCAACCTGGACTGACCATATCTAGACCCACAGCTGGATGAGACATAAGGGTGGACACTCTTGGGGCTGAGAGGTTTGGTGAGGTTGGGTGAGCAAACGCAGACCCTTTAAAGTAATACTGCGTGCTACCCATCGCATGGGTCCCAAATCTCCAGGTTCAAGGGCAACTTCCTACATCGAAAACATGCATGAGAAACCCAGAAGATGGTACACCGTGTGATGGGGAAAGGTTTCTAAAACGCACCTAATTTCTCATCTCCTTGTGCTCGGGTTTGCCATTCCAGCCACTTTACTAGCAATCTCCCTACTTGGAGCCTCAGCACCTTTAACCTCCTGTTCCGTACAGGTTGCAATTTGTCCTGAGGATGAACGGGAAGACGGGGAACCAATGAGAGACTAGCTCTTGGTGTTGGGACAGGCACAGGTCACTCTATTTTCCCATCAGGAAGAAGAATTAACCACAGGCTCAGCCTGCCCCCCGGAACCAGAACAGGGCCTGAAGCCATCCTGCGCTTTTGCGGCCAGCTCCCAAAAAAGCGACTTGTAAAATGGAGCTTCAGGGCACTGCAATTCACAAACCTGCAGAGTTATAAATGATAACTCTCGTCCACAAATATATTGAGGGAAGGCAAAGAAGAGGATTTGAAATCAAGGCAGAATTGCAGGAAACAGATTTCAGGAGGTAGATTCGAATCGCCTTTAAAGCACATGAAAAGCGGCAAAACGTTGACAATGATGCCCTTGGCCAAAAAGGGCGTATGCGTTTTTTCCTGAATATATTCAGGTAAAAACGCATACGCCCTTTTTGGCCAACCAAGCAACCTGGAAAGGCAAATCAGCGCTACAAAGAAGTCTCGCTTCCCATCGGTCAAAAGGGCCATGCTGAAAAAAGTGTCAAAACCAGAAATGCAGGACAGGCCATGGAGAAATGGGAGCCTTGCTACACTGATGGGTGGGATGTAAATTGCCAACAGCCACTCTGGAGAAGTGTACGGTGTGTCCTGAAACATCTAAAAAACACAGCTTAGAGAGCATAGGGCACTTCCACGCATGGGGGGATAAAGTGGGAAAATTGAAAATCAGCAAGACACAAGCACCCCAAAGTTTAGGGCTGCTCTGTTGAAAAGGACCTCTACTTCATTCCACCTTAAATATCCCAGGAAAGTGAAAAATGGATAAAAAAGTTGTGGTCCTTATGTACAATGGAATATCACTCAGCCATGAAATCAATGTCATAAGGCTAGTAGCAGCATGATGAGTGGATTTAGGTAAGACGATTCTAAGTGAAATAAGTCACACAGAAAAGGACACTTCTCATAAGGTGTCACTTATAGAGGGAATGTAAAAACCGTTACACTTGAACTGAATTACAAAACAGAACAGAGTCACACATGCAGAAAACACACTATGGCTGCTTAACGGGAAAGGTGAGGTGGGGTGATACATAAAACAAGAGCTTCAAATTAGCTCAGATACCGTTCCATAAACCCAATATGTAATAGACAAGACCTACTCCTTGCTCAGAGAACTGGACTCAACACGCCCGATTCACCGCACAAGAATATATCTGACTAGTAATAATCTTAAAACCTATGTATTGCTATCTCTCTGTTAGTGTGTCAAGTGGGTGTAAGGCGGCATAAACACAGCCGTGAAAAGCAGCTAAACCCCATTATAAAAATAAATTACTTTTAAAAACCCATGAAACAAAGACAGGGAAAGAGAGAGAAATTCTTACACAATTCGTTCAGGGGCTGTGATGCAACCTGGACTGACCATATCTAGACCCACAGCTGGATGAGACATAAGGGTGGACACTCTTGGGGCTGAGAGGTTTGGTGAGGTTGGGTGAGCAAACGCAGACCCTTTAAAGTAATACTGAGTGCTACCCATCGCATGGGTCCCAAATCTCCAGGTTCAAGGGCAACTTCCTACATCGAAATCATGCATGAGAAACCCAGAAGATGGTACACCGTGTGATGGGGAAAGGTTTCTAAAACGCACCTCATTTCTCATCTCCTTGTGCTCGGGTTCGCCATTCCAGCCACTTTACTAGCAATCTCCCTACTTGGAGCCTCAGCACCTTTAACCTCCTGTTCCGTACAGGTTGCAATTTGTCCTGAGGATGAACGGGAAGACGGGGAACCAATGAGAGACTAGCTCTTGGTGTTGGGACAGGCACAGGTCACTCTATTTTCCCATCAGGAAGAAGAATTAACCACAGGCTCAGCCTGCCCCCCGGAACCAGAACAGGGCCTGAAGCCATCCTGCGCTTTTGCGGCCAGCTCCCAAAAAAGCGACTTGTAAAATGGAGCTTCAGGGCACTGCAATTCACAAACCTGCAGAGTTATAAATGATAACTCTCGTCCACAAATATATTGAGGGAAGGCAAAGAAGAGGATTTGAAATCAAGGCAGAATTGCAGGAAACAGATTTCAGGAGGTAGATTCGAATCGCCTTTAAAGCACATGAAAAGCGGCAAAACGTTGACAATGATGCCCTTGGCCAAAAAGGGCGTATGCGTTTTTTCCTGAATATATTCAGGAAAAAACGCATACGCCCTTTTTGGCCAACCAAGCAACCTGGAAAGGCAAATCAGCGCTACAAAGAAGTCTCGCTTCCCATCGGTCAAAAGGGCCATGCTGAAAAAATTGTCAAAACCAGAAATGCAGGACAGGCCATGGAGAAATGGGAGCCTTGCTACACTGATGGGCGGGATGTAAATTGCCAACAGCCACTCTGGAGAAGTGTACGGTGTGTCCTGAAACATCTAAAAAACACAGCTTAGACAGCATAGGGCACTTCCACGCATTGGGGGATAAAGTGGGAAAATTGAAAATCAGCAAGACACAAGCACCCCAAAGTTTAGGGCTGCTCTGTTGACAAGGACCTCCACTTCATTCCACCTTAAATATCCCAGGAAAGCGAAAAATGGATAAAAAAGTTGTGGTCCTTATGTACAATGGAATATCACTCAGCCATGAAATCAATGTCATAAGGCTAGTAGCAGCATGATGAGTGGATTTAGGTAAGACGATTCTAAGTGAAATAAGTCACACAGAAAGGGACACTTCTCATAAGGTGTCACTTATAGAGGGAATGTAAAAACCGTTACACTTGAACTGAATTACAAAACAGAACAGAGTCACACATGCAGAAAACACACTATGGCTGCTTAACGGGAAAGGTGAGGTGGGGTGATACATAAAACAAGAGCTTCAAATTAGCTCAGATACCGTTCCATAAACCCAATATGTAATAGACAAGACCTACTCCTTGCTCAGAGAACTGGACTCAACACGCCCGATTCACCGCACAAGAATATATCTGACTAGTAATAATCTTAAAACCTATGTATTGATATCTCTCTGTTAGTGTGTCAAGTGGGTGTAAGGCGGCATAAACACAGCCGTGAAAAGCAGCTAAACCCCATTATAAAAATAAATTACTTTTAAAAACCCATGAAACAAAGACAGGAAAGAGAGAGAAATTCTTACACAATTCGTTCAGGGGCTGTGATGCAACCTGGACTGACCATATCTAGACCCACAGCTGGATGAGACATAAGGGTGGACACTCTTGGGGCTGAGAGGTTTGGTGAGGTTGGGTGAGCAAACGCAGACCCTTTAAAGTAATACTGCGTGCTACCCATCGCATGGGTCCCAAATCTCCAGGTTCAAGGGCAACTTCCTACATCGAAAACATGCATGAGAAACCCAGAAGATGGTACACCGTGTGATGGGGAAAGGTTTCTAAAACGCACCTCATTTCTCATCTCCTTGTGCTCGGGTTCGCCATTCCAGCCACTTTACTAGCAATCTCCCTACTTGGAGCCTCAGCACCTTTAACCTCCTGTTCCGTACAGGTTGCAATTTGTCCTGAGGATGAACGGGAAGACGGGGAACCAATGAGAGACTAGCTCTTGGTGTTGGGACAGGCACAGGTCACTCTATTTTCCCATCAGGAAGAAGAATTAACCACAGGCTCAGC
>NW_028124844.1:0-101177 GCF_965194825.1 Balaenoptera physalus
GCACAGAGAAAAACACTAGGCTTCTCCTTCCAATCAGGACCTCCTACCTGAAGTCACCCTGCTTCCAGGAGAAAGACGGCTTGCTTTCCTTTTGCAAGTAAAGCACAGTTTTTCCTGTAGCACTGCAGGCTTTTGAAAAGGCAGGGGCCCAGAGGCCTGCCTAGGGCGTTCCTTGGTGAGGCCTCGGGCCCAGTGGCCTGGCTAGGGCGTTCCTTGGTGAGGCCGTTCACTAGATGCAGAACACCCTGCCTCGAGAAGTTGATTCAGGGAAGCAACCAGTGTGTACTCGGTGTCTCTTTTGACTCGTTAAAAACCACAGAGATGTATGCTGCCTGTGTCCATGGAAATGGGGGCATGATGGGACTAGCCTTGCTTTCCGTTTGGAAACCTCCTTTCTTGCTGCCGTGAAGCTCCCTGAAATTCTCTGCTGTTGACAGGCCTCTGGCCACTGTAGGCATGGGTCTGGGAAGAAAATGAGTTTTCCCTGGGTACACACGGAGCTATATAGGCCAGGGTGGGGCTCACCTTGCCATGCTCTAGAGCTAAAGGGAATCTCCACGTGAGTCCTTGCCTCGAGGTAAGGCCCTGAGTAGCCCTGCAGAAAGGGAGGCATGCAGCTCTTGCCATGAGCTCTTAGTGGAGGTCTGTTTTATTTTAAAGGAAGTACCCTTTTCCGGACTCCTACGCCCTCTGGGTGAGCATCATTTTTATTCCAAGATCACTGACTCCCTCCGCACCCCTGTGGGCCTGCTGAGCAGCATTGAGTCCCATACGTCCCACGGAGGCCCTCTGTGTCTGCAGAGTCTCGGGCAACACACTGTACGTTACTTCAGGAGAGCTCCGTTTCCAGAGCACTCGAACAGCATCAGAACCACATTTCTAGGCAGTCCAACATGCCCTGGAAGTCTTCGACATTGCCCTCGTCTGAGCTGCCCTGAGAAAACAGTCTGCTTAGAATTTATCAAAGACCTCGTTCCTGAAGTCACTCTATTCAAGGAGAAATACAGCATCTTACCATGCTGTGTCGCTCACAGGGCAAGAAACGTGAGAACTTGCCTCGAGGTAAGGCCATGAAATGCTATGCAGAAGCAGAGGCGTGTAGCAGTTTCCATGAGGCCGTAGTCGCTTATCTTCAGCATTTTAAAGCCAGTACGCTTTTCAGGACACCTAGGTGCCTCGCCTGGAAACCCTATTCCCTGCAAAAACACTGAGTACCCTCAGGCTCCCCTGGCCCTTCTAAGCACTATCCAGGGAAGGAGCTTTCCGACTCACAGTGTGTATGCCGAGTGTAGGGCAACACAGTGCACTCTTATTGGAACATCTTGATTTAGCCAGCATCGCACAGGTTCACGAGCACCGTTAAGCAAGTTCCAACAGGCCGTGGAAGTCGCTCTCATTCCCTAGTTTGAGCTGTACAGAGACAAACAGTAAGCTTCTCCTTCCATTCAGGACCTCCTACCTGAAGTCACCCTGCCTCCTGAAGAAAGACGACCTCGTTTCTATTGCAACTAAAGCACAGTTGTTCCTGTAGCAGGGCAGGCTTTTGAAGAGGCACGGGCCCAGAGGCATAGCTAGGGCTTTCCTTGGTGAGGCCGTTCACTACATTCAGGACACCCTGCCTCGAGAAGTTGATTCAGGGAAGCAACCAGTGTGTACTCGGTGTCTCTTTTGATTCGTTAAAAACCACAGAGATGTATGCTGCCTGTGTCCATGGAAATGGGGGCATGATGGGACTAGCCTTGCTTTCCGTTTGGAAACCTCCTTTCTTGCTGCCGTGAAGCTCCCTGAAATTCTCTGCTGTTGACAGGCCTCTGGCCACTGTAGGCATGGGTCTGGGAAGAAAATGAGTTTTCCCTGGGTACACACGGAGCTATATAGGCCAGGGTGGGGCTCACCTTGCCATGCTCTAGAGCTAAAGGGAATCTCAACGTGAGTCCTTGCCTCGAGGTAAGGCCCTGAGTAGCCCTACAGAAAAAGAGGCATGCAGCTCTTTCCATTAGCTCTTAGTCGCTGTTCTGGTTTACTTTAAAGGAAGTACCCTTTTCAGGACCTCTAGGCCCCTCGGTTGAGCATCATTTTTGTTCCAAGGTCTCTGAGTACCTCCACACCCCTGTAGGCCTGCTGAGCAACAACGAGGCCCATTGGTCCCTCGGAGGTCCTCTGTGTCTGCTGAGTCATGGGCAACACACTGCACTCTTTCTTGTGATATCTTGATTCACAGCACTCGCACAGGTTCAAGAGCAACGTTCAAGCAAGTTCCAACATGCCGTGGAAATCGCACTCAATCCCTAGTCTGAGCTGCACAGAGAAAAACACTAGGCTTCTCCTTCCAATCAGGACCTCCTACCTGAAGTCACCCTGCTTCCAGGAGAAAGACGGCTTGCTTTCCTTTTGCAAGTAAAGCACAGTTTTTCCTGTAGCACTGCAGGCTTTTGAAAAGGCAGGGGCCCAGAGGCCTGCCTAGGGCGTTCCTTGGTGAGGCCTCGGGCCCAGTGGCCTGGCTAGGGCGTTCCTTGGTGAGGCCGTTCATTAGATGCAGAACACCCTGCCTCGAGAAGTTGATTCAGGGAAGCAACCAGTGTGTACTCGGTGTCTCTTTTGACTCGTTAAAAACCACAGAGATGTATGCTGCCTGTGTCCATGGAAATGGGGGCATGATGGGACTAGCCTTGCTTTCCGTTTGGAAACCTCCTTTCTTGCTGCCGTGAAGCTCCCTGAAATTCTCTGCTGTTGACAGGCCTCTGGCCACTGTAGGCATGGGTCTGGGAAGAAAATGAGTTTTCCCTGGGTACACACGGAGCTATATAGGCCAGGGTGGGGCTCACCTTGCCATGCTCTAGAGCTAAAGGGAATCTCCACGTGAGTCCTTGCCTCGAGGTAAGGCCCTGAGTAGCCCTGCAGAAAGGGAGGCATGCAGCTCTTGCCATGAGCTCTTAGTGGAGGTCTGTTTTATTTTAAAGGAAGTACCCTTTTCCGGACTCCTACGCCCTCTGGGTGAGCATCATTTTTATTCCAAGATCACTGACTCCCTCCGCACCCCTGTGGGCCTGCTGAGCAGCATTGAGTCCCATACGTCCCACGGAGGCCCTCTGTGTCTGCAGAGTCTCGGGCAACACACTGTACGTTACTTCAGGAGAGCTCCGTTTCCAGAGCACTCGAACAGCATCAGAACCACATTTCTAGGCAGTCCAACATGCCCTGGAAGTCTTCGACATTGCCCTCGTCTGAGCTGCCCTGAGAAAACAGTCTGCTTAGAATTTATCAAAGACCTCGTTCCTGAAGTCACTCTATTCAAGGAGAAATACAGCATCTTACCATGCTGTGTCGCTCACAGGGCAAGAAACGTGAGAACTTGCCTCGAGGTAAGGCCATGAAATGCTATGCAGAAGCAGAGGCGTGTAGCAGTTTCCATGAGGCCGTAGTCGCTTATCTTCAGCATTTTAAAGCCAGTACGCTTTTCAGGACACCTAGGTGCCTCGCCTGGAAACCCTATTCCCTGCAAAAACACTGAGTACCCTCAGGCTCCCCTGGCCCTTCTAAGCACTATCCAGGGAAGGAGCTTTCCGACTCACAGTGTGTATGCCGAGTGTAGGGCAACACAGTGCACTCTTATTGGAACATCTTGATTTAGCCAGCATCGCACAGGTTCACGAGCACCGTTAAGCAAGTTCCAACAGGCCGTGGAAGTCGCTCTCATTCCCTAGTTTGAGCTGTACAGAGACAAACAGTAAGCTTCTCCTTCCATTCAGGACCTCCTACCTGAAGTCACCCTGCCTCCTGAAGAAAGACGACCTCGTTTCTATTGCAACTAAAGCACAGTTGTTCCTGTAGCAGGGCAGGCTTTTGAAGAGGCACGGGCCCAGAGGCATAGCTAGGGCTTTCCTTGGTGAGGCCGTTCACTACATTCAGGACACCCTGCCTCGAGAAGTTGATTCAGGGAAACAACCAGTGTGTACTCTGTGTCTCTTTTGCCTTGTTAGAAACCACAGAGATGTATGCTGCCTGTGCCCATGGAAATTGGGGCATGATGGGACTAGCCTTGCTTTCCATTTGGAAAGCTCCATTCTTGCTTTCGTGAAGCTCCCTGAAATTCTCTGCTGTTGACAGGCCCCTGGCCACTGTAGGCTTGGGTCTGGGAAGAAAATGAGTTTTCTCTGTCTACACACGGAGCTTCATTGGCCGCGGTGGGGCGCACCTTGCCATGCTCTAGAGCTAAAGGGAATCTCAACGTGAGTCCTTGCCTCGAGGTAAGGCCCTGAGTAGCCCTACAGAAAAGGAGGCATGCAGCTCTTTCCATTAGCTCTTAGTCGCTGTTCTGGTTTACTTTAAAGGAAGTACCCTTTTCAGGACTCCTAGGCCCCTCGGTTGAGCATCAATTTTGTTCCAAGATCTCTGAGTACCTCCACACCCCTGTAGGCCTGCTGAGCAACAACGAGGCCCATTGGTCCCTCGGAGGTCCTCTGTGTCTGCTGAGTCATGGGCAACACACTGCACTCTTTCTTGTGATATCTTGATTCACAGCACTCGCACAGGTTCAAGAGCAACGTTCAAGCAAGTTCCAACATGCCGTGGAAATCGCACTCAATCCCTAGTCTGAGCTGCACAGAGAAAAACACTAGGCTTCTCCTTCCAATCAGGACCTCCTACCTGAAGTCACCCTGCTTCCAGGAGAAAGACGGCTTGCTTTCCTTTTGCAAGTAAAGCACAGTTTTTCCTGTAGCACTGCAGGCTTTTGAAAAGGCAGGGGCCCAGAGGCCTGCCTAGGGCGTTCCTTGGTGAGGCCTCGGGCCCAGTGGCCTGGCTAGGGCGTTCCTTGGTGAGGCCGTTCACTAGATGCAGAACACCCTGCCTCGAGAAGTTGATTCAGGGAAGCAACCAGTGTGTACTCGGTGTCTCTTTTGACTCGTTAAAAACCACAGAGATGTATGCTGCCTGTGTCCATGGAAATGGGGGCATGATGGGACTAGCCTTGCTTTCCGTTTGGAAACCTCCTTTCTTGCTGCCGTGAAGCTCCCTGAAATTCTCTGCTGTTGACAGGCCTCTGGCCACTGTAGGCATGGGTCTGGGAAGAAAATGAGTTTTCCCTGGGTACACACGGAGCTATATAGGCCAGGGTGGGGCTCACCTTGCCATGCTCTAGAGCTAAAGGGAATCTCCACGTGAGTCCTTGCCTCGAGGTAAGGCCCTGAGTAGCCCTGCAGAAAGGGAGGCATGCAGCTCTTTCCATGAGCTCTTAGTGGAGGTCTGTTTTATTTTAAAGGAAGTACCCTTTTCCGGACTCCTACGCCCTCTGGGTGAGCATCATGTTTATTCCAAGATCACTGACTCCCTCCGCACCCCTGTGGGCCTGCTGAGCAGCATTGAGTCCCATACGTCCCACGGAGGCCCTCTGTGTCTGCAGAGTCTCGGGCAACACACTGTACGTTACTTCAGGAGAGCTCCGTTTCCAGAGCACTCGAACAGCATCAGAACCACATTTCTAGGCAGTCCAACATGCCCTGGAAGTCTTCGACATTGCCCTCGTCTGAGCTGCCCTGAGAAAACAGTCTGCTTAGAATTTATCAAAGACCTCGTTCCTGAAGTCACTCTATTCAAGGAGAAATACAGCATCTTACCATGCTGTGTCGCTCACAGGGCAAGAAACGTGAGAACTTGCCTCGAGGTAAGGCCATGAAATGCTATGCAGAAGCAGAGGCGTGTAGCAGTTTCCATGAGGCCGTAGTCGCTTATCTTCAGCATTTTAAAGCCAGTACGCTTTTCAGGACACCTAGGTGCCTCGCCTGGAAACCCTATTCCCTGCAAAAACACTGAGTACCCTCAGGCTCCCCTGGCCCTTCTAAGCACTATCCAGGGAAGGAGCTTTCCGACTCACAGTGTGTATGCCGAGTGTAGGGCAACACAGTGCACTCTTATTGGAACATCTTGATTTAGCCAGCATCGCACAGGTTCACGAGCACCGTTAAGCAAGTTCCAACAGGCCGTGGAAGTCGCTCTCATTCCCTAGTTTGAGCTGTACAGAGACAAACAGTAAGCTTCTCCTTCCATTCAGGACCTCCTACCTGAAGTCACCCTGCCTCCTGAAGAAAGACGACCTCGTTTCTATTGCAACTAAAGCACAGTTGTTCCTGTAGCAGGGCAGGCTTTTGAAGAGGCACGGGCCCAGAGGCATAGCTAGGGCTTTCCTTGGTGAGGCCGTTCACTACATTCAGGACACCCTGCCTCGAGAAGTTGATTCAGGGAAACAACCAGTGTGTACTCTGTGTCTCTTTTGCCTTGTTAGAAACCACAGAGATGTATGCTGCCTGTGCCCATGGAAATTGGGGCATGATGGGACTAGCCTTGCTTTCCATTTGGAAAGCTCCATTCTTGCTTTCGTGAAGCTCCCTGAAATTCTCTGCTGTTGACAGGCCCCTGGCCACTGTAGGCTTGGGTCTGGGAAGAAAATGAGTTTTCTCTGTCTACACACGGAGCTTCATTGGCCGCGGTGGGGCGCACCTTGCCATGCTCTAGAGCTAAAGGGAATCTCAACGTGAGTCCTTGCCTCGAGGTAAGGCCCTGAGTAGCCCTACAGAAAAGGAGGCATGCAGCTCTTTCCATTAGCTCTTAGTCGCTGTTCTGGTTTACTTTAAAGGAAGTACCCTTTTCAGGACTCCTAGGCCCCTCGGTTGAGCATCAATTTTGTTCCAAGATCTCTGAGTACCTCCACACCCCTGTAGGCCTGCTGAGCAACAACGAGGCCCATTGGTCCCTCGGAGGTCCTCTGTGTCTGCTGAGTCATGGGCAACACACTGCACTCTTTCTTGTGATATCTTGATTCACAGCACTCGCACAGGTTCAAGAGCAACGTTCAAGCAAGTTCCAACATGCCGTGGAAATCGCACTCAATCCCTAGTCTGAGCTGCACAGAGAAAAACACTAGGCTTCTCCTTCCAATCAGGACCTCCTACCTGAAGTCACCCTGCTTCCAGGAGAAAGACGGCTTGCTTTCCTTTTGCAAGTAAAGCACAGTTTTTCCTGTAGCACTGCAGGCTTTTGAAAAGGCAGGGGCCCAGAGGCCTGCCTAGGGCGTTCCTTGGTGAGGCCTCGGGCCCAGTGGCCTGGCTAGGGCGTTCCTTGGTGAGGCCGTTCACTAGATGCAGAACACCCTGCCTCGAGAAGTTGATTCAGGGAAGCAACCAGTGTGTACTCGGTGTCTCTTTTGACTCGTTAAAAACCACAGAGATGTATGCTGCCTGTGTCCATGGAAATGGGGGCATGATGGGACTAGCCTTGCTTTCCGTTTGGAAACCTCCTTTCTTGCTGCCGTGAAGCTCCCTGAAATTCTCTGCTGTTGACAGGCCTCTGGCCACTGTAGGCATGGGTCTGGGAAGAAAATGAGTTTTCCCTGGGTACACACGGAGCTATATAGGCCAGGGTGGGGCTCACCTTGCCATGCTCTAGAGCTAAAGGGAATCTCCACGTGAGTCCTTGCCTCGAGGTAAGGCCCTGAGTAGCCCTGCAGAAAGGGAGGCATGCAGCTCTTGCCATGAGCTCTTAGTGGAGGTCTGTTTTATTTTAAAGGAAGTACCCTTTTCCGGACTCCTACGCCCTCTGGGTGAGCATCATTTTTATTCCAAGATCACTGACTCCCTCCGCACCCCTGTGGGCCTGCTGAGCAGCATTGAGTCCCATACGTCCCACGGAGGCCCTCTGTGTCTGCAGAGTCTCGGGCAACACACTGTACGTTACTTCAGGAGAGCTCCGTTTCCAGAGCACTCGAACAGCATCAGAACCACATTTCTAGGCAGTCCAACATGCCCTGGAAGTCTTCGACATTGCCCTCGTCTGAGCTGCCCTGAGAAAACAGTCTGCTTAGAATTTATCAAAGACCTCGTTCCTGAAGTCACTCTGTTCAAGGAGAAATACAGCATCTTACCATGCTGTGTCGCTCACAGGGCAAGAAACGTGAGAACTTGCCTCGAGGTAAGGCCATGAAATGCTATGCAGAAGCAGAGGCGTGTAGCAGTTTCCATGAGGCCGTAGTCGCTTATCTTCAGCATTTTAAAGCCAGTACGCTTTTCAGGACACCTAGGTGCCTCGCCTGGAAACCCTATTCCCTGCAAAAACACTGAGTACCCTCAGGCTCCCCTGGCCCTTCTAAGCACTATCCAGGGAAGGAGCTTTCCGACTCACAGTGTGTATGCCGAGTGTAGGGCAACACAGTGCACTCTTATTGGAACATCTTGATTTAGCCAGCATCGCACAGGTTCACGAGCACCGTTAAGCAAGTTCCAACAGGCCGTGGAAGTCGCTCTCATTCCCTAGTTTGAGCTGTACAGAGACAAACAGTAAGCTTCTCCTTCCATTCAGGACCTCCTACCTGAAGTCACCCTGCCTCCTGAAGAAAGACGACCTCGTTTCTATTGCAACTAAAGCACAGTTGTTCCTGTAGCAGGGCAGGCTTTTGAAGAGGCACGGGCCCAGAGGCATAGCTAGGGCTTTCCTTGGTGAGGCCGTTCACTACATTCAGGACACCCTGCCTCGAGAAGTTGATTCAGGGAAACAACCAGTGTGTACTCTGTGTCTCTTTTGCCTTGTTAGAAACCACAGAGATGTATGCTGCCTGTGCCCATGGAAATTGGGGCATGATGGGACTAGCCTTGCTTTCCATTTGGAAAGCTCCATTCTTGCTTTCGTGAAGCTCCCTGAAATTCTCTGCTGTTGACAGGCCCCTGGCCACTGTAGGCTTGGGTCTGGGAAGAAAATGAGTTTTCTCTGTCTACACACGGAGCTTCATTGGCCGCGGTGGGGCGCACCTTGCCATGCTCTAGAGCTAAAGGGAATCTCAACGTGAGTCCTTGCCTCGAGGTAAGGCCCTGAGTAGCCCTACAGAAAAGGAGGCATGCAGCTCTTTCCATTAGCTCTTAGTCGCTGTTCTGGTTTACTTTAAAGGAAGTACCCTTTTCAGGACTCCTAGGCCCCTCGGTTGAGCATCAATTTTGTTCCAAGATCTCTGAGTACCTCCACACCCCTGTAGGCCTGCTGAGCAACAACGAGGCCCATTGGTCCCTCGGAGGTCCTCTGTGTCTGCTGAGTCATGGGCAACACACTGCACTCTTTCTTGTGATATCTTGATTCACAGCACTCGCACAGGTTCAAGAGCAACGTTCAAGCAAGTTCCAACATGCCGTGGAAATCGCACTCAATCCCTAGTCTGAGCTGCACAGAGAAAAACACTAGGCTTCTCCTTCCAATCAGGACCTCCTACCTGAAGTCACCCTGCTTCCAGGAGAAAGACGGCTTGCTTTCCTTTTGCAAGTAAAGCACAGTTTTTCCTGTAGCACTGCAGGCTTTTGAAAAGGCAGGGGCCCAGAGGCCTGCCTAGGGCGTTCCTTGGTGAGGCCTCGGGCCCAGTGGCCTGGCTAGGGCGTTCCTTGGTGAGGCCGTTCACTAGATGCAGAACACCCTGCCTCGAGAAGTTGATTCAGGGAAGCAACCAGTGTGTACTCGGTGTCTCTTTTGACTCGTTAAAAACCACAGAGATGTATGCTGCCTGTGTCCATGGAAATGGGGGCATGATGGGACTAGCCTTGCTTTCCGTTTGGAAACCTCCTTTCTTGCTGCCGTGAAGCTCCCTGAAATTCTCTGCTGTTGACAGGCCTCTGGCCACTGTAGGCATGGGTCTGGGAAGAAAATGAGTTTTCCCTGGGTACACACGGAGCTATATAGGCCAGGGTGGGGCTCACCTTGCCATGCTCTAGAGCTAAAGGGAATCTCCACGTGAGTCCTTGCCTCGAGGTAAGGCCCTGAGTAGCCCTGCAGAAAGGGAGGCATGCAGCTCTTGCCATGAGCTCTTAGTGGAGGTCTGTTTTATTTTAAAGGAAGTACCCTTTTCCGGACTCCTACGCCCTCTGGGTGAGCATCATTTTTATTCCAAGATCACTGACTCCCTCCGCACCCCTGTGGGCCTGCTGAGCAGCATTGAGTCCCATACGTCCCACGGAGGCCCTCTGTGTCTGCAGAGTCTCGGGCAACACACTGTACGTTACTTCAGGAGAGCTCCGTTTCCAGAGCACTCGAACAGCATCAGAACCACATTTCTAGGCAGTCCAACATGCCCTGGAAGTCTTCGACATTGCCCTCGTCTGAGCTGCCCTGAGAAAACAGTCTGCTTAGAATTTATCAAAGACCTCGTTCCTGAAGTCACTCTATTCAAGGAGAAATACAGCATCTTACCATGCTGTGTCGCTCACAGGGCAAGAAACGTGAGAACTTGCCTCGAGGTAAGGCCATGAAATGCTATGCAGAAGCAGAGGCGTGTAGCAGTTTCCATGAGGCCGTAGTCGCTTATCTTCAGCATTTTAAAGCCAGTACGCTTTTCAGGACACCTAGGTGCCTCGCCTGGAAACCCTATTCCCTGCAAAAACACTGAGTACCCTCAGGCTCCCCTGGCCCTTCTAAGCACTATCCAGGGAAGGAGCTTTCCGACTCACAGTGTGTATGCCGAGTGTAGGGCAACACAGTGCACTCTTATTGGAACATCTTGATTTAGCCAGCATCGCACAGGTTCACGAGCACCGTTAAGCAAGTTCCAACAGGCCGTGGAAGTCGCTCTCATTCCCTAGTTTGAGCTGTACAGAGACAAACAGTAAGCTTCTCCTTCCATTCAGGACCTCCTACCTGAAGTCACCCTGCCTCCTGAAGAAAGACGACCTCGTTTCTATTGCAACTAAAGCACAGTTGTTCCTGTAGCAGGGCAGGCTTTTGAAGAGGCACGGGCCCAGAGGCATAGCTAGGGCTTTCCTTGGTGAGGCCGTTCACTACATTCAGGACACCCTGCCTCGAGAAGTTGATTCAGGGAAGCAACCAGTGTGTACTCGGTGTCTCTTTTGACTCGTTAAAAACCACAGAGATGTATGCTGCCTGTGTCCATGGAAATGGGGGCATGATGGGACTAGCCTTGCTTTCCGTTTGGAAACCTCCTTTCTTGCTGCCGTGAAGCTCCCTGAAATTCTCTGCTGTTGACAGGCCTCTGGCCACTGTAGGCATGGGTCTGGGAAGAAAATGAGTTTTCCCTGGGTACACACGGAGCTATATAGGCCAGGGTGGGGCTCACCTTGCCATGCTCTAGAGCTAAAGGGAATCTCCACGTGAGTCCTTGCCTCGAGGTAAGGCCCTGAGTAGCCCTGCAGAAAGGGAGGCATGCAGCTCTTTCCATGAGCTCTTAGTGGAGGTCTGTTTTATTTTAAAGGAAGTACCCTTTTCCGGACTCCTACGCCCTCTGGGTGAGCATCATTTTTATTCCAAGATCACTGACTCCCTCCGCACCCCTGTGGGCCTGCTGAGCAGCATTGAGTCCCATACGTCCCACGGAGGCCCTCTGTGTCTGCAGAGTCTCGGGCAACACACTGTACGTTACTTCAGGAGAGCTCCGTTTCCAGAGCACTCGAACAGCATCAGAACCACATTTCTAGGCAGTCCAACATGCCCTGGAAGTCTTCGACATTGCCCTCGTCTGAGCTGCCCTGAGAAAACAGTCTGCTTAGAATTTATCAAAGACCTCGTTCCTGAAGTCACTCTATTCAAGGAGAAATACAGCATCTTACCATGCTGTGTCGCTCACAGGGCAAGAAACGTGAGAACTTGCCTCGAGGTAAGGCCATGAAATGCTATGCAGAAGCAGAGGCGTGTAGCAGTTTCCATGAGGCCGTAGTCGCTTATCTTCAGCATTTTAAAGCCAGTACGCTTTTCAGGACACCTAGGTGCCTCGCCTGGAAACCCTATTCCCTGCAAAAACACTGAGTACCCTCAGGCTCCCCTGGCCCTTCTAAGCACTATCCAGGGAAGGAGCTTTCCGACTCACAGTGTGTATGCCGAGTGTAGGGCAACACAGTGCACTCTTATTGGAACATCTTGATTTAGCCAGCATCGCACAGGTTCACGAGCACCGTTAAGCAAGTTCCAACAGGCCGTGGAAGTCGCTCTCATTCCCTAGTTTGAGCTGTACAGAGACAAACAGTAAGCTTCTCCTTCCATTCAGGACCTCCTACCTGAAGTCACCCTGCCTCCTGAAGAAAGACGACCTCGTTTCTATTGCAACTAAAGCACAGTTGTTCCTGTAGCAGGGCAGGCTTTTGAAGAGGCACGGGCCCAGAGGCATAGCTAGGGCTTTCCTTGGTGAGGCCGTTCACTACATTCAGGACACCCTGCCTCGAGAAGTTGATTCAGGGAAACAACCAGTGTGTACTCTGTGTCTCTTTTGCCTTGTTAGAAACCACAGAGATGTATGCTACCTGTGCCCATGGAAATTGGGGCATGATGGGACTAGCCTTGCTTTCCATTTGGAAAGCTCCATTCTTGCTTTCGTGAAGCTCCCTGAAATTCTCTGCTGTTGACAGGCCCCTGGCCACTGTAGGCTTGGGTCTGGGAAGAAAATGAGTTTTCTCTGTCTACACACGGAGCTTCATTGGCCGCGGTGGGCCGCACCTTGCCATGCTCTAGAGCTAAAGGGAATCTCAACGTGAGTCCTTGCCTCGAGGTAAGGCCCTGAGTAGCCCTACAGAAAAGGAGGCATGCAGCTCTTTCCATTAGCTCTTAGTCGCTGTTCTGGTTTACTTTAAAGGAAGTACCCTTTTCAGGACCTCTAGGCCCCTCGGTTGAGCATCATTTTTGTTCCAAGGTCTCTGAGTACCTCCACACCCCTGTAGGCCTGCTGAGCAACAACGAGGCCCATTGGTCCCTCGGAGGTCCTCTGTGTCTGCTGAGTCATGGGCAACACACTGCACTCTTTCTTGTGATATCTTGATTCACAGCACTCGCACAGGTTCAAGAGCAACGTTCAAGCAAGTTCCAACATGCCGTGGAAATCGCACTCAATCCCTAGTCTGAGCTGCACAGAGAAAAACACTAGGCTTCTCCTTCCAATCAGGACCTCCTACCTGAAGTCACCCTGCTTCCAGGAGAAAGACGGCTTGCTTTCCTTTTGCAAGTAAAGCACAGTTTTTCCTGTAGCACTGCAGGCTTTTGAAAAGGCAGGGGCCCAGAGGCCTGCCTAGGGCGTTCCTTGGTGAGGCCTCGGGCCCAGTGGCCTGGCTAGGGCGTTCCTTGGTGAGGCCGTTCACTAGATGCAGAACACCCTGCCTCGAGAAGTTGATTCAGGGAAGCAACCAGTGTGTACTCGGTGTCTCTTTTGACTCGTTAAAAACCACAGAGATGTATGCTGCCTGTGTCCATGGAAATGGGGGCATGATGGGACTAGCCTTGCTTTCCGTTTGGAAACCTCCTTTCTTGCTGCTGTGAAGCTCCCTGAAATTCTCTGCTGTTGACAGGCCTCTGGCCACTGTAGGCATGGGTCTGGGAAGAAAATGAGTTTTCCCTGGGTACACACGGAGCTATATAGGCCAGGGTGGGGCTCACCTTGCCATGCTCTAGAGCTAAAGGGAATCTCCACGTGAGTCCTTGCCTCGAGGTAAGGCCCTGAGTAGCCCTGCAGAAAGGGAGGCATGCAGCTCTTGCCATGAGCTCTTAGTGGAGGTCTGTTTTATTTTAAAGGAAGTACCCTTTTCCGGACTCCTACGCCCTCTGGGTGAGCATCATTTTTATTCCAAGATCACTGACTCCCTCCGCACCCCTGTGGGCCTGCTGAGCAGCATTGAGTCCCATACGTCCCACGGAGGCCCTCTGTGTCTGCAGAGTCTCGGGCAACACACTGTACGTTACTTCAGGAGAGCTCCGTTTCCAGAGCACTCGAACAGCATCAGAACCACATTTCTAGGCAGTCCAACATGCCCTGGAAGTCTTCGACATTGCCCTCGTCTGAGCTGCCCTGAGAAAACAGTCTGCTTAGAATTTATCAAAGACCTCGTTCCTGAAGTCACTCTATTCAAGGAGAAATACAGCATCTTACCATGCTGTGTCGCTCACAGGGCAAGAAACGTGAGAACTTGCCTCGAGGTAAGGCCATGAAATGCTATGCAGAAGCAGAGGCGTGTAGCAGTTTCCATGAGGCCGTAGTCGCTTATCTTCAGCATTTTAAAGCCAGTACGCTTTTCAGGACACCTAGGTGCCTCGCCTGGAAACCCTATTCCCTGCAAAAACACTGAGTACCCTCAGGCTCCCCTGGCCCTTCTAAGCACTATCCAGGGAAGGAGCTTTCCGACTCACAGTGTGTATGCCGAGTGTAGGGCAACACAGTGCACTCTTATTGGAACATCTTGATTTAGCCAGCATCGCACAGGTTCACGAGCACCGTTAAGCAAGTTCCAACAGGCCGTGGAAGTCGCTCTCATTCCCTAGTTTGAGCTGTACAGAGACAAACAGTAAGCTTCTCCTTCCATTCAGGACCTCCTACCTGAAGTCACCCTGCCTCCTGAAGAAAGACGACCTCGTTTCTATTGCAACTAAAGCACAGTTGTTCCTGTAGCAGGGCAGGCTTTTGAAGAGGCACGGGCCCAGAGGCATAGCTAGGGCTTTCCTTGGTGAGGCCGTTCACTACATTCAGGACACCCTGCCTCGAGAAGTTGATTCAGGGAAACAACCAGTGTGTACTCTGTGTCTCTTTTGCCTTGTTAGAAACCACAGAGATGTATGCTGCCTGTGCCCATGGAAATTGGGGCATGATGGGACTAGCCTTGCTTTCCATTTGGAAAGCTCCATTCTTGCTTTCGTGAAGCTCCCTGAAATTCTCTGCTGTTGACAGGCCCCTGGCCACTGTAGGCTTGGGTCTGGGAAGAAAATGAGTTTTCTCTGTCTACACACGGAGCTTCATTGGCCGCGGTGGGGCGCACCTTGCCATGCTCTAGAGCTAAAGGGAATCTCAACGTGAGTCCTTGCCTCGAGGTAAGGCCCTGAGTAGCCCTACAGAAAAGGAGGCATGCAGCTCTTTCCATTAGCTCTTAGTCGCTGTTCTGGTTTACTTTAAAGGAAGTACCCTTTTCAGGACTCCTAGGCCCCTCGGTTGAGCATCAATTTTGTTCCAAGATCTCTGAGTACCTCCACACCCCTGTAGGCCTGCTGAGCAACAACGAGGCCCATTGGTCCCTCGGAGGTCCTCTGTGTCTGCTGAGTCATGGGCAACACACTGCACTCTTTCTTGTGATATCTTGATTCACAGCACTCGCACAGGTTCAAGAGCAACGTTCAAGCAAGTTCCAACATGCCGTGGAAATCGCACTCAATCCCTAGTCTGAGCTGCACAGAGAAAAACACTAGGCTTCTCCTTCCAATCAGGACCTCCTACCTGAAGTCACCCTGCTTCCAGGAGAAAGACGGCTTGCTTTCCTTTTGCAAGTAAAGCACAGTTTTTCCTGTAGCACTGCAGGCTTTTGAAAAGGCAGGGGCCCAGAGGCCTGCCTAGGGCGTTCCTTGGTGAGGCCTCGGGCCCAGTGGCCTGGCTAGGGCGTTCCTTGGTGAGGCCGTTCACTAGATGCAGAACACCCTGCCTCGAGAAGTTGATTCAGGGAAGCAACCAGTGTGTACTCGGTGTCTCTTTTGACTCGTTAAAAACCACAGAGATGTATGCTGCCTGTGTCCATGGAAATGGGGGCATGATGGGACTAGCCTTGCTTTCCGTTTGGAAACCTCCTTTCTTGCTGCCGTGAAGCTCCCTGAAATTCTCTGCTGTTGACAGGCCTCTGGCCACTGTAGGCATGGGTCTGGGAAGAAAATGAGTTTTCCCTGGGTACACACGGAGCTATATAGGCCAGGGTGGGGCTCACCTTGCCATGCTCTAGAGCTAAAGGGAATCTCCACGTGAGTCCTTGCCTCGAGGTAAGGCCCTGAGTAGCCCTGCAGAAAGGGAGGCATGCAGCTCTTGCCATGAGCTCTTAGTGGAGGTCTGTTTTATTTTAAAGGAAGTACCCTTTTCCGGACTCCTACGCCCTCTGGGTGAGCATCATTTTTATTCCAAGATCACTGACTCCCTCCGCACCCCTGTGGGCCTGCTGAGCAGCATTGAGTCCCATACGTCCCACGGAGGCCCTCTGTGTCTGCAGAGTCTCGGGCAACACACTGTACGTTACTTCAGGAGAGCTCCGTTTCCAGAGCACTCGAACAGCATCAGAACCACATTTCTAGGCAGTCCAACATGCCCTGGAAGTCTTCGACATTGCCCTCGTCTGAGCTGCCCTGAGAAAACAGTCTGCTTAGAATTTATCAAAGACCTCGTTCCTGAAGTCACTCTGTTCAAGGAGAAATACAGCATCTTACCATGCTGTGTCGCTCACAGGGCAAGAAACGTGAGAACTTGCCTCGAGGTAAGGCCATGAAATGCTATGCAGAAGCAGAGGCGTGTAGCAGTTTCCATGAGGCCGTAGTCGCTTATCTTCAGCATTTTAAAGCCAGTACGCTTTTCAGGACACCTAGGTGCCTCGCCTGGAAACCCTATTCCCTGCAAAAACACTGAGTACCCTCAGGCTCCCCTGGCCCTTCTAAGCACTATCCAGGGAAGGAGCTTTCCGACTCACAGTGTGTATGCCGAGTGTAGGGCAACACAGTGCACTCTTATTGGAACATCTTGATTTAGCCAGCATCGCACAGGTTCACGAGCACCGTTAAGCAAGTTCCAACAGGCCGTGGAAGTCGCTCTCATTCCCTAGTTTGAGCTGTACAGAGACAAACAGTAAGCTTCTCCTTCCATTCAGGACCTCCTACCTGAAGTCACCCTGCCTCCTGAAGAAAGACGACCTCGTTTCTATTGCAACTAAAGCACAGTTGTTCCTGTAGCAGGGCAGGCTTTTGAAGAGGCACGGGCCCAGAGGCATAGCTAGGGCTTTCCTTGGTGAGGCCGTTCACTACATTCAGGACACCCTGCCTCGAGAAGTTGATTCAGGGAAACAACCAGTGTGTACTCTGTGTCTCTTTTGCCTTGTTAGAAACCACAGAGATGTATGCTGCCTGTGCCCATGGAAATTGGGGCATGATGGGACTAGCCTTGCTTTCCATTTGGAAAGCTCCATTCTTGCTTTCGTGAAGCTCCCTGAAATTCTCTGCTGTTGACAGGCCCCTGGCCACTGTAGGCTTGGGTCTGGGAAGAAAATGAGTTTTCTCTGTCTACACACGGAGCTTCATTGGCCGCGGTGGGGCGCACCTTGCCATGCTCTAGAGCTAAAGGGAATCTCAACGTGAGTCCTTGCCTCGAGGTAAGGCCCTGAGTAGCCCTACAGAAAAGGAGGCATGCAGCTCTTTCCATTAGCTCTTAGTCGCTGTTCTGGTTTACTTTAAAGGAAGTACCCTTTTCAGGACTCCTAGGCCCCTCGGTTGAGCATCAATTTTGTTCCAAGATCTCTGAGTACCTCCACACCCCTGTAGGCCTGCTGAGCAACAACGAGGCCCATTGGTCCCTCGGAGGTCCTCTGTGTCTGCTGAGTCATGGGCAACACACTGCACTCTTTCTTGTGATATCTTGATTCACAGCACTCGCACAGGTTCAAGAGCAACGTTCAAGCAAGTTCCAACATGCCGTGGAAATCGCACTCAATCCCTAGTCTGAGCTGCACAGAGAAAAACACTAGGCTTCTCCTTCCAATCAGGACCTCCTACCTGAAGTCACCCTGCTTCCAGGAGAAAGACGGCTTGCTTTCCTTTTGCAAGTAAAGCACAGTTTTTCCTGTAGCACTGCAGGCTTTTGAAAAGGCAGGGGCCCAGAGGCCTGCCTAGGGCGTTCCTTGGTGAGGCCTCGGGCCCAGTGGCCTGGCTAGGGCGTTCCTTGGTGAGGCCGTTCACTAGATGCAGAACACCCTGCCTCGAGAAGTTGATTCAGGGAAGCAACCAGTGTGTACTCGGTGTCTCTTTTGACTCGTTAAAAACCACAGAGATGTATGCTGCCTGTGTCCATGGAAATGGGGGCATGATGGGACTAGCCTTGCTTTCCGTTTGGAAACCTCCTTTCTTGCTGCCGTGAAGCTCCCTGAAATTCTCTGCTGTTGACAGGCCTCTGGCCACTGTAGGCATGGGTCTGGGAAGAAAATGAGTTTTCCCTGGGTACACACGGAGCTATATAGGCCAGGGTGGGGCTCACCTTGCCATGCTCTAGAGCTAAAGGGAATCTCCACGTGAGTCCTTGCCTCGAGGTAAGGCCCTGAGTAGCCCTGCAGAAAGGGAGGCATGCAGCTCTTGCCATGAGCTCTTAGTGGAGGTCTGTTTTATTTTAAAGGAAGTACCCTTTTCCGGACTCCTACGCCCTCTGGGTGAGCATCATTTTTATTCCAAGATCACTGACTCCCTCCGCACCCCTGTGGGCCTGCTGAGCAGCATTGAGTCCCATACGTCCCACGGAGGCCCTCTGTGTCTGCAGAGTCTCGGGCAACACACTGTACGTTACTTCAGGAGAGCTCCGTTTCCAGAGCACTCGAACAGCATCAGAACCACATTTCTAGGCAGTCCAACATGCCCTGGAAGTCTTCGACATTGCCCTCGTCTGAGCTGCCCTGAGAAAACAGTCTGCTTAGAATTTATCAAAGACCTCGTTCCTGAAGTCACTCTATTCAAGGAGAAATACAGCATCTTACCATGCTGTGTCGCTCACAGGGCAAGAAACGTGAGAACTTGCCTCGAGGTAAGGCCATGAAATGCTATGCAGAAGCAGAGGCGTGTAGCAGTTTCCATGAGGCCGTAGTCGCTTATCTTCAGCATTTTAAAGCCAGTACGCTTTTCAGGACACCTAGGTGCCTCGCCTGGAAACCCTATTCCCTGCAAAAACACTGAGTACCCTCAGGCTCCCCTGGCCCTTCTAAGCACTATCCAGGGAAGGAGCTTTCCGACTCACAGTGTGTATGCCGAGTGTAGGGCAACACAGTGCACTCTTATTGGAACATCTTGATTTAGCCAGCATCGCACAGGTTCACGAGCACCGTTAAGCAAGTTCCAACAGGCCGTGGAAGTCGCTCTCATTCCCTAGTTTGAGCTGTACAGAGACAAACAGTAAGCTTCTCCTTCCATTCAGGACCTCCTACCTGAAGTCACCCTGCCTCCTGAAGAAAGACGACCTCGTTTCTATTGCAACTAAAGCACAGTTGTTCCTGTAGCAGGGCAGGCTTTTGAAGAGGCACGGGCCCAGAGGCATAGCTAGGGCTTTCCTTGGTGAGGCCGTTCACTACATTCAGGACACCCTGCCTCGAGAAGTTGATTCAGGGAAGCAACCAGTGTGTACTCGGTGTCTCTTTTGACTCGTTAAAAACCACAGAGATGTATGCTGCCTGTGTCCATGGAAATGGGGGCATGATGGGACTAGCCTTGCTTTCCGTTTGGAAACCTCCTTTCTTGCTGCCGTGAAGCTCCCTGAAATTCTCTGCTGTTGACAGGCCTCTGGCCACTGTAGGCATGGGTCTGGGAAGAAAATGAGTTTTCCCTGGGTACACACGGAGCTATATAGGCCAGGGTGGGGCTCACCTTGCCATGCTCTAGAGCTAAAGGGAATCTCCACGTGAGTCCTTGCCTCGAGGTAAGGCCCTGAGTAGCCCTGCAGAAAGGGAGGCATGCAGCTCTTGCCATGAGCTCTTAGTGGAGGTCTGTTTTATTTTAAAGGAAGTACCCTTTTCCGGACTCCTACGCCCTCTGGGTGAGCATCATTTTTATTCCAAGATCACTGACTCCCTCCGCACCCCTGTGGGCCTGCTGAGCAGCATTGAGTCCCATACGTCCCACGGAGGCCCTCTGTGTCTGCAGAGTCTCGGGCAACACACTGTACGTTACTTCAGGAGAGCTCCGTTTCCAGAGCACTCGAACAGCATCAGAACCACATTTCTAGGCAGTCCAACATGCCCTGGAAGTCTTCGACATTGCCCTCGTCTGAGCTGCCCTGAGAAAACAGTCTGCTTAGAATTTATCAAAGACCTCGTTCCTGAAGTCACTCTATTCAAGGAGAAATACAGCATCTTACCATGCTGTGTCGCTCACAGGGCAAGAAACGTGAGAACTTGCCTCGAGGTAAGGCCATGAAATGCTATGCAGAAGCAGAGGCGTGTAGCAGTTTCCATGAGGCCGTAGTCGCTTATCTTCAGCATTTTAAAGCCAGTACGCTTTTCAGGACACCTAGGTGCCTCGCCTGGAAACCCTATTCCCTGCAAAAACACTGAGTACCCTCAGGCTCCCCTGGCCCTTCTAAGCACTATCCAGGGAAGGAGCTTTCCGACTCACAGTGTGTATGCCGAGTGTAGGGCAACACAGTGCACTCTTATTGGAACATCTTGATTTAGCCAGCATCGCACAGGTTCACGAGCACCGTTAAGCAAGTTCCAACAGGCCGTGGAAGTCGCTCTCATTCCCTAGTTTGAGCTGTACAGAGACAAACAGTAAGCTTCTCCTTCCATTCAGGACCTCCTACCTGAAGTCACCCTGCCTCCTGAAGAAAGACGACCTCGTTTCTATTGCAACTAAAGCACAGTTGTTCCTGTAGCAGGGCAGGCTTTTGAAGAGGCACGGGCCCAGAGGCATAGCTAGGGCTTTCCTTGGTGAGGCCGTTCACTACATTCAGGACACCCTGCCTCGAGAAGTTGATTCAGGGAAACAACCAGTGTGTACTCTGTGTCTCTTTTGCCTTGTTAGAAACCACAGAGATGTATGCTACCTGTGCCCATGGAAATTGGGGCATGATGGGACTAGCCTTGCTTTCCATTTGGAAAGCTCCATTCTTGCTTTCGTGAAGCTCCCTGAAATTCTCTGCTGTTGACAGGCCCCTGGCCACTGTAGGCTTGGGTCTGGGAAGAAAATGAGTTTTCTCTGTCTACACACGGAGCTTCATTGGCCGCGGTGGGCCGCACCTTGCCATGCTCTAGAGCTAAAGGGAATCTCAACGTGAGTCCTTGCCTCGAGGTAAGGCCCTGAGTAGCCCTACAGAAAAGGAGGCATGCAGCTCTTTCCATTAGCTCTTAGTCGCTGTTCTGGTTTACTTTAAAGGAAGTACCCTTTTCAGGACCTCTAGGCCCCTCGGTTGAGCATCATTTTTGTTCCAAGGTCTCTGAGTACCTCCACACCCCTGTAGGCCTGCTGAGCAACAACGAGGCCCATTGGTCCCTCGGAGGTCCTCTGTGTCTGCTGAGTCATGGGCAACACACTGCACTCTTTCTTGTGATATCTTGATTCACAGCACTCGCACAGGTTCAAGAGCAACGTTCAAGCAAGTTCCAACATGCCGTGGAAATCGCACTCAATCCCTAGTCTGAGCTGCACAGAGAAAAACACTAGGCTTCTCCTTCCAATCAGGACCTCCTACCTGAAGTCACCCTGCTTCCAGGAGAAAGACGGCTTGCTTTCCTTTTGCAAGTAAAGCACAGTTTTTCCTGTAGCACTGCAGGCTTTTGAAAAGGCAGGGGCCCAGAGGCCTGCCTAGGGCGTTCCTTGGTGAGGCCTCGGGCCCAGTGGCCTGGCTAGGGCGTTCCTTGGTGAGGCCGTTCACTAGATGCAGAACACCCTGCCTCGAGAAGTTGATTCAGGGAAGCAACCAGTGTGTACTCGGTGTCTCTTTTGACTCGTTAAAAACCACAGAGATGTATGCTGCCTGTGTCCATGGAAATGGGGGCATGATGGGACTAGCCTTGCTTTCCGTTTGGAAACCTCCTTTCTTGCTGCTGTGAAGCTCCCTGAAATTCTCTGCTGTTGACAGGCCTCTGGCCACTGTAGGCATGGGTCTGGGAAGAAAATGAGTTTTCCCTGGGTACACACGGAGCTATATAGGCCAGGGTGGGGCTCACCTTGCCATGCTCTAGAGCTAAAGGGAATCTCCACGTGAGTCCTTGCCTCGAGGTAAGGCCCTGAGTAGCCCTGCAGAAAGGGAGGCATGCAGCTCTTGCCATGAGCTCTTAGTGGAGGTCTGTTTTATTTTAAAGGAAGTACCCTTTTCCGGACTCCTACGCCCTCTGGGTGAGCATCATTTTTATTCCAAGATCACTGACTCCCTCCGCACCCCTGTGGGCCTGCTGAGCAGCATTGAGTCCCATACGTCCCACGGAGGCCCTCTGTGTCTGCAGAGTCTCGGGCAACACACTGTACGTTACTTCAGGAGAGCTCCGTTTCCAGAGCACTCGAACAGCATCAGAACCACATTTCTAGGCAGTCCAACATGCCCTGGAAGTCTTCGACATTGCCCTCGTCTGAGCTGCCCTGAGAAAACAGTCTGCTTAGAATTTATCAAAGACCTCGTTCCTGAAGTCACTCTATTCAAGGAGAAATACAGCATCTTACCATGCTGTGTCGCTCACAGGGCAAGAAACGTGAGAACTTGCCTCGAGGTAAGGCCATGAAATGCTATGCAGAAGCAGAGGCGTGTAGCAGTTTCCATGAGGCCGTAGTCGCTTATCTTCAGCATTTTAAAGCCAGTACGCTTTTCAGGACACCTAGGTGCCTCGCCTGGAAACCCTATTCCCTGCAAAAACACTGAGTACCCTCAGGCTCCCCTGGCCCTTCTAAGCACTATCCAGGGAAGGAGCTTTCCGACTCACAGTGTGTATGCCGAGTGTAGGGCAACACAGTGCACTCTTATTGGAACATCTTGATTTAGCCAGCATCGCACAGGTTCACGAGCACCGTTAAGCAAGTTCCAACAGGCCGTGGAAGTCGCTCTCATTCCCTAGTTTGAGCTGTACAGAGACAAACAGTAAGCTTCTCCTTCCATTCAGGACCTCCTACCTGAAGTCACCCTGCCTCCTGAAGAAAGACGACCTCGTTTCTATTGCAACTAAAGCACAGTTGTTCCTGTAGCAGGGCAGGCTTTTGAAGAGGCACGGGCCCAGAGGCATAGCTAGGGCTTTCCTTGGTGAGGCCGTTCACTACATTCAGGACACCCTGCCTCGAGAAGTTGATTCAGGGAAACAACCAGTGTGTACTCTGTGTCTCTTTTGCCTTGTTAGAAACCACAGAGATGTATGCTGCCTGTGCCCATGGAAATTGGGGCATGATGGGACTAGCCTTGCTTTCCATTTGGAAAGCTCCATTCTTGCTTTCGTGAAGCTCCCTGAAATTCTCTGCTGTTGACAGGCCCCTGGCCACTGTAGGCTTGGGTCTGGGAAGAAAATGAGTTTTCTCTGTCTACACACGGAGCTTCATTGGCCGCGGTGGGGCGCACCTTGCCATGCTCTAGAGCTAAAGGGAATCTCAACGTGAGTCCTTGCCTCGAGGTAAGGCCCTGAGTAGCCCTACAGAAAAGGAGGCATGCAGCTCTTTCCATTAGCTCTTAGTCGCTGTTCTGGTTTACTTTAAAGGAAGTACCCTTTTCAGGACTCCTAGGCCCCTCGGTTGAGCATCAATTTTGTTCCAAGATCTCTGAGTACCTCCACACCCCTGTAGGCCTGCTGAGCAACAACGAGGCCCATTGGTCCCTCGGAGGTCCTCTGTGTCTGCTGAGTCATGGGCAACACACTGCACTCTTTCTTGTGATATCTTGATTCACAGCACTCGCACAGGTTCAAGAGCAACGTTCAAGCAAGTTCCAACATGCCGTGGAAATCGCACTCAATCCCTAGTCTGAGCTGCACAGAGAAAAACACTAGGCTTCTCCTTCCAATCAGGACCTCCTACCTGAAGTCACCCTGCTTCCAGGAGAAAGACGGCTTGCTTTCCTTTTGCAAGTAAAGCACAGTTTTTCCTGTAGCACTGCAGGCTTTTGAAAAGGCAGGGGCCCAGAGGCCTGCCTAGGGCGTTCCTTGGTGAGGCCTCGGGCCCAGTGGCCTGGCTAGGGCGTTCCTTGGTGAGGCCGTTCACTAGATGCAGAACACCCTGCCTCGAGAAGTTGATTCAGGGAAGCAACCAGTGTGTACTCGGTGTCTCTTTTGACTCGTTAAAAACCACAGAGATGTATGCTGCCTGTGTCCATGGAAATGGGGGCATGATGGGACTAGCCTTGCTTTCCGTTTGGAAACCTCCTTTCTTGCTGCCGTGAAGCTCCCTGAAATTCTCTGCTGTTGACAGGCCTCTGGCCACTGTAGGCATGGGTCTGGGAAGAAAATGAGTTTTCCCTGGGTACACACGGAGCTATATAGGCCAGGGTGGGGCTCACCTTGCCATGCTCTAGAGCTAAAGGGAATCTCCACGTGAGTCCTTGCCTCGAGGTAAGGCCCTGAGTAGCCCTGCAGAAAGGGAGGCATGCAGCTCTTGCCATGAGCTCTTAGTGGAGGTCTGTTTTATTTTAAAGGAAGTACCCTTTTCCGGACTCCTACGCCCTCTGGGTGAGCATCATTTTTATTCCAAGATCACTGACTCCCTCCGCACCCCTGTGGGCCTGCTGAGCAGCATTGAGTCCCATACGTCCCACGGAGGCCCTCTGTGTCTGCAGAGTCTCGGGCAACACACTGTACGTTACTTCAGGAGAGCTCCGTTTCCAGAGCACTCGAACAGCATCAGAACCACATTTCTAGGCAGTCCAACATGCCCTGGAAGTCTTCGACATTGCCCTCGTCTGAGCTGCCCTGAGAAAACAGTCTGCTTAGAATTTATCAAAGACCTCGTTCCTGAAGTCACTCTATTCAAGGAGAAATACAGCATCTTACCATGCTGTGTCGCTCACAGGGCAAGAAACGTGAGAACTTGCCTCGAGGTAAGGCCATGAAATGCTATGCAGAAGCAGAGGCGTGTAGCAGTTTCCATGAGGCCGTAGTCGCTTATCTTCAGCATTTTAAAGCCAGTACGCTTTTCAGGACACCTAGGTGCCTCGCCTGGAAACCCTATTCCCTGCAAAAACACTGAGTACCCTCAGGCTCCCCTGGCCCTTCTAAGCACTATCCAGGGAAGGAGCTTTCCGACTCACAGTGTGTATGCCGAGTGTAGGGCAACACAGTGCACTCTTATTGGAACATCTTGATTTAGCCAGCATCGCACAGGTTCACGAGCACCGTTAAGCAAGTTCCAACAGGCCGTGGAAGTCGCTCTCATTCCCTAGTTTGAGCTGTACAGAGACAAACAGTAAGCTTCTCCTTCCATTCAGGACCTCCTACCTGAAGTCACCCTGCCTCCTGAAGAAAGACGACCTCGTTTCTATTGCAACTAAAGCACAGTTGTTCCTGTAGCAGGGCAGGCTTTTGAAGAGGCACGGGCCCAGAGGCATAGCTAGGGCTTTCCTTGGTGAGGCCGTTCACTACATTCAGGACACCCTGCCTCGAGAAGTTGATTCAGGGAAGCAACCAGTGTGTACTCGGTGTCTCTTTTGACTCGTTAAAAACCACAGAGATGTATGCTGCCTGTGTCCATGGAAATGGGGGCATGATGGGACTAGCCTTGCTTTCCGTTTGGAAACCTCCTTTCTTGCTGCCGTGAAGCTCCCTGAAATTCTCTGCTGTTGACAGGCCTCTGGCCACTGTAGGCATGGGTCTGGGAAGAAAATGAGTTTTCCCTGGGTACACACGGAGCTATATAGGCCAGGGTGGGGCTCACCTTGCCATGCTCTAGAGCTAAAGGGAATCTCCACGTGAGTCCTTGCCTCGAGGTAAGGCCCTGAGTAGCCCTGCAGAAAGGGAGGCATGCAGCTCTTTCCATGAGCTCTTAGTGGAGGTCTGTTTTATTTTAAAGGAAGTACCCTTTTCCGGACTCCTACGCCCTCTGGGTGAGCATCATTTTTATTCCAAGATCACTGACTCCCTCCGCACCCCTGTGGGCCTGCTGAGCAGCATTGAGTCCCATACGTCCCACGGAGGCCCTCTGTGTCTGCAGAGTCTCGGGCAACACACTGTACGTTACTTCAGGAGAGCTCCGTTTCCAGAGCACTCGAACAGCATCAGAACCACATTTCTAGGCAGTCCAACATGCCCTGGAAGTCTTCGACATTGCCCTCGTCTGAGCTGCCCTGAGAAAACAGTCTGCTTAGAATTTATCAAAGACCTCGTTCCTGAAGTCACTCTATTCAAGGAGAAATACAGCATCTTACCATGCTGTGTCGCTCACAGGGCAAGAAACGTGAGAACTTGCCTCGAGGTAAGGCCATGAAATGCTATGCAGAAGCAGAGGCGTGTAGCAGTTTCCATGAGGCCGTAGTCGCTTATCTTCAGCATTTTAAAGCCAGTACGCTTTTCAGGACACCTAGGTGCCTCGCCTGGAAACCCTATTCCCTGCAAAAACACTGAGTACCCTCAGGCTCCCCTGGCCCTTCTAAGCACTATCCAGGGAAGGAGCTTTCCGACTCACAGTGTGTATGCCGAGTGTAGGGCAACACAGTGCACTCTTATTGGAACATCTTGATTTAGCCAGCATCGCACAGGTTCACGAGCACCGTTAAGCAAGTTCCAACAGGCCGTGGAAGTCGCTCTCATTCCCTAGTTTGAGCTGTACAGAGACAAACAGTAAGCTTCTCCTTCCATTCAGGACCTCCTACCTGAAGTCACCCTGCCTCCTGAAGAAAGACGACCTCGTTTCTATTGCAACTAAAGCACAGTTGTTCCTGTAGCAGGGCAGGCTTTTGAAGAGGCACGGGCCCAGAGGCATAGCTAGGGCTTTCCTTGGTGAGGCCGTTCACTACATTCAGGACACCCTGCCTCGAGAAGTTGATTCAGGGAAACAACCAGTGTGTACTCTGTGTCTCTTTTGCCTTGTTAGAAACCACAGAGATGTATGCTACCTGTGCCCATGGAAATTGGGGCATGATGGGACTAGCCTTGCTTTCCATTTGGAAAGCTCCATTCTTGCTTTCGTGAAGCTCCCTGAAATTCTCTGCTGTTGACAGGCCCCTGGCCACTGTAGGCTTGGGTCTGGGAAGAAAATGAGTTTTCTCTGTCTACACACGGACCTTCATTGGCCGCGGTGGGCCGCACCTTGCCATGCTCTACAGCTAAAGGGAATCTCAACGTGAGTCCTTGCCTCGAGGTAAGGCCCTGAGTAGCCCTACAGAAAAGGAGGCATGCAGCTCTTTCCATTAGCTCTTAGTCGCTGTTCTGGTTTACTTTAAAGGAAGTACCCTTTTCAGGACCTCTAGGCCCCTCGGTTGAGCATCATTTTTGTTCCAAGGTCTCTGAGTACCTCCACACCCCTGTAGGCCTGCTGAGCAACAACGAGGCCCATTGGTCCCTCGGAGGTCCTCTGTGTCTGCTGAGTCATGGGCAACACACTGCACTCTTTCTTGTGATATCTTGATTCACAGCACTCGCACAGGTTCAAGAGCAACGTTCAAGCAAGTTCCAACATGCCGTGGAAATCGCACTCAATCCCTAGTCTGAGCTGCACAGAGAAAAACACTAGGCTTCTCCTTCCAATCAGGACCTCCTACCTGAAGTCACCCTGCTTCCAGGAGAAAGACGGCTTGCTTTCCTTTTGCAAGTAAAGCACAGTTTTTCCTGTAGCACTGCAGGCTTTTGAAAAGGCAGGGGCCCAGAGGCCTGCCTAGGGCGTTCCTTGGTGAGGCCTCGGGCCCAGTGGCCTGGCTAGGGCGTTCCTTGGTGAGGCCGTTCACTAGATGCAGAACACCCTGCCTCGAGAAGTTGATTCAGGGAAGCAACCAGTGTGTACTCGGTGTCTCTTTTGACTCGTTAAAAACCACAGAGATGTATGCTGCCTGTGTCCATGGAAATGGGGGCATGATGGGACTAGCCTTGCTTTCCGTTTGGAAACCTCCTTTCTTGCTGCCGTGAAGCTCCCTGAAATTCTCTGCTGTTGACAGGCCTCTGGCCACTGTAGGCATGGGTCTGGGAAGAAAATGAGTTTTCCCTGGGTACACACGGAGCTATATAGGCCAGGGTGGGGCTCACCTTGCCATGCTCTAGAGCTAAAGGGAATCTCCACGTGAGTCCTTGCCTCGAGGTAAGGCCCTGAGTAGCCCTGCAGAAAGGGAGGCATGCAGCTCTTGCCATGAGCTCTTAGTGGAGGTCTGTTTTATTTTAAAGGAAGTACCCTTTTCCGGACTCCTACGCCCTCTGGGTGAGCATCATTTTTATTCCAAGATCACTGACTCCCTCCGCACCCCTGTGGGCCTGCTGAGCAGCATTGAGTCCCATACGTCCCACGGAGGCCCTCTGTGTCTGCAGAGTCTCGGGCAACACACTGTACGTTACTTCAGGAGAGCTCCGTTTCCAGAGCACTCGAACAGCATCAGAACCACATTTCTAGGCAGTCCAACATGCCCTGGAAGTCTTCGACATTGCCCTCGTCTGAGCTGCCCTGAGAAAACAGTCTGCTTAGAATTTATCAAAGACCTCGTTCCTGAAGTCACTCTATTCAAGGAGAAATACAGCATCTTACCATGCTGTGTCGCTCACAGGGCAAGAAACGTGAGAACTTGCCTCGAGGTAAGGCCATGAAATGCTATGCAGAAGCAGAGGCGTGTAGCAGTTTCCATGAGGCCGTAGTCGCTTATCTTCAGCATTTTAAAGCCAGTACGCTTTTCAGGACACCTAGGTGCCTCGCCTGGAAACCCTATTCCCTGCAAAAACACTGAGTACCCTCAGGCTCCCCTGGCCCTTCTAAGCACTATCCAGGGAAGGAGCTTTCCGACTCACAGTGTGTATGCCGAGTGTAGGGCAACACAGTGCACTCTTATTGGAACATCTTGATTTAGCCAGCATCGCACAGGTTCACGAGCACCGTTAAGCAAGTTCCAACAGGCCGTGGAAGTCGCTCTCATTCCCTAGTTTGAGCTGTACAGAGACAAACAGTAAGCTTCTCCTTCCATTCAGGACCTCCTACCTGAAGTCACCCTGCCTCCTGAAGAAAGACGACCTCGTTTCTATTGCAACTAAAGCACAGTTGTTCCTGTAGCAGGGCAGGCTTTTGAAGAGGCACGGGCCCAGAGGCATAGCTAGGGCTTTCCTTGGTGAGGCCGTTCACTACATTCAGGACACCCTGCCTCGAGAAGTTGATTCAGGGAAACAACCAGTGTGTACTCTGTGTCTCTTTTGCCTTGTTAGAAACCACAGAGATGTATGCTGCCTGTGCCCATGGAAATTGGGGCATGATGGGACTAGCCTTGCTTTCCATTTGGAAAGCTCCATTCTTGCTTTCGTGAAGCTCCCTGAAATTCTCTGCTGTTGACAGGCCCCTGGCCACTGTAGGCTTGGGTCTGGGAAGAAAATGAGTTTTCTCTGTCTACACACGGAGCTTCATTGGCCGCGGTGGGGCGCACCTTGCCATGCTCTAGAGCTAAAGGGAATCTCAACGTGAGTCCTTGCCTCGAGGTAAGGCCCTGAGTAGCCCTACAGAAAAGGAGGCATGCAGCTCTTTCCATTAGCTCTTAGTCGCTGTTCTGGTTTACTTTAAAGGAAGTACCCTTTTCAGGACTCCTAGGCCCCTCGGTTGAGCATCAATTTTGTTCCAAGATCTCTGAGTACCTCCACACCCCTGTAGGCCTGCTGAGCAACAACGAGGCCCATTGGTCCCTCGGAGGTCCTCTGTGTCTGCTGAGTCATGGGCAACACACTGCACTCTTTCTTGTGATATCTTGATTCACAGCACTCGCACAGGTTCAAGAGCAACGTTCAAGCAAGTTCCAACATGCCGTGGAAATCGCACTCAATCCCTAGTCTGAGCTGCACAGAGAAAAACACTAGGCTTCTCCTTCCAATCAGGACCTCCTACCTGAAGTCACCCTGCTTCCAGGAGAAAGACGGCTTGCTTTCCTTTTGCAAGTAAAGCACAGTTTTTCCTGTAGCACTGCAGGCTTTTGAAAAGGCAGGGGCCCAGAGGCCTGCCTAGGGCGTTCCTTGGTGAGGCCTCGGGCCCAGTGGCCTGGCTAGGGCGTTCCTTGGTGAGGCCGTTCACTAGATGCAGAACACCCTGCCTCGAGAAGTTGATTCAGGGAAGCAACCAGTGTGTACTCGGTGTCTCTTTTGACTCGTTAAAAACCACAGAGATGTATGCTGCCTGTGTCCATGGAAATGGGGGCATGATGGGACTAGCCTTGCTTTCCGTTTGGAAACCTCCTTTCTTGCTGCCGTGAAGCTCCCTGAAATTCTCTGCTGTTGACAGGCCTCTGGCCACTGTAGGCATGGGTCTGGGAAGAAAATGAGTTTTCCCTGGGTACACACGGAGCTATATAGGCCAGGGTGGGGCTCACCTTGCCATGCTCTAGAGCTAAAGGGAATCTCCACGTGAGTCCTTGCCTCGAGGTAAGGCCCTGAGTAGCCCTGCAGAAAGGGAGGCATGCAGCTCTTGCCATGAGCTCTTAGTGGAGGTCTGTTTTATTTTAAAGGAAGTACCCTTTTCCGGACTCCTACGCCCTCTGGGTGAGCATCATGTTTATTCCAAGATCACTGACTCCCTCCGCACCCCTGTGGGCCTGCTGAGCAGCATTGAGTCCCATACGTCCCACGGAGGCCCTCTGTGTCTGCAGAGTCTCGGGCAACACACTGTACGTTACTTCAGGAGAGCTCCGTTTCCAGAGCACTCGAACAGCATCAGAACCACATTTCTAGGCAGTCCAACATGCCCTGGAAGTCTTCGACATTGCCCTCGTCTGAGCTGCCCTGAGAAAACAGTCTGCTTAGAATTTATCAAAGACCTCGTTCCTGAAGTCACTCTATTCAAGGAGAAATACAGCATCTTACCATGCTGTGTCGCTCACAGGGCAAGAAACGTGAGAACTTGCCTCGAGGTAAGGCCATGAAATGCTATGCAGAAGCAGAGGCGTGTAGCAGTTTCCATGAGGCCGTAGTCGCTTATCTTCAGCATTTTAAAGCCAGTACGCTTTTCAGGACACCTAGGTGCCTCGCCTGGAAACCCTATTCCCTGCAAAAACACTGAGTACCCTCAGGCTCCCCTGGCCCTTCTAAGCACTATCCAGGGAAGGAGCTTTCCGACTCACAGTGTGTATGCCGAGTGTAGGGCAACACAGTGCACTCTTATTGGAACATCTTGATTTAGCCAGCATCGCACAGGTTCACGAGCACCGTTAAGCAAGTTCCAACAGGCCGTGGAAGTCGCTCTCATTCCCTAGTTTGAGCTGTACAGAGACAAACAGTAAGCTTCTCCTTCCATTCAGGACCTCCTACCTGAAGTCACCCTGCCTCCTGAAGAAAGACGACCTCGTTTCTATTGCAACTAAAGCACAGTTGTTCCTGTAGCAGGGCAGGCTTTTGAAGAGGCACGGGCCCAGAGGCATAGCTAGGGCTTTCCTTGGTGAGGCCGTTCACTACATTCAGGACACCCTGCCTCGAGAAGTTGATTCAGGGAAACAACCAGTGTGTACTCTGTGTCTCTTTTGCCTTGTTAGAAACCACAGAGATGTATGCTGCCTGTGCCCATGGAAATTGGGGCATGATGGGACTAGCCTTGCTTTCCATTTGGAAAGCTCCATTCTTGCTTTCGTGAAGCTCCCTGAAATTCTCTGCTGTTGACAGGCCCCTGGCCACTGTAGGCTTGGGTCTGGGAAGAAAATGAGTTTTCTCTGTCTACACACGGAGCTTCATTGGCCGCGGTGGGGCGCACCTTGCCATGCTCTAGAGCTAAAGGGAATCTCAACGTGAGTCCTTGCCTCGAGGTAAGGCCCTGAGTAGCCCTACAGAAAAGGAGGCATGCAGCTCTTTCCATTAGCTCTTAGTCGCTGTTCTGGTTTACTTTAAAGGAAGTACCCTTTTCAGGACTCCTAGGCCCCTCGGTTGAGCATCAATTTTGTTCCAAGATCTCTGAGTACCTCCACACCCCTGTAGGCCTGCTGAGCAACAACGAGGCCCATTGGTCCCTCGGAGGTCCTCTGTGTCTGCTGAGTCATGGGCAACACACTGCACTCTTTCTTGTGATATCTTGATTCACAGCACTCGCACAGGTTCAAGAGCAACGTTCAAGCAAGTTCCAACATGCCGTGGAAATCGCACTCAATCCCTAGTCTGAGCTGCACAGAGAAAAACACTAGGCTTCTCCTTCCAATCAGGACCTCCTACCTGAAGTCACCCTGCTTCCAGGAGAAAGACGGCTTGCTTTCCTTTTGCAAGTAAAGCACAGTTTTTCCTGTAGCACTGCAGGCTTTTGAAAAGGCAGGGGCCCAGAGGCCTGCCTAGGGCGTTCCTTGGTGAGGCCTCGGGCCCAGTGGCCTGGCTAGGGCGTTCCTTGGTGAGGCCGTTCACTAGATGCAGAACACCCTGCCTCGAGAAGTTGATTCAGGGAAGCAACCAGTGTGTACTCGGTGTCTCTTTTGACTCGTTAAAAACCACAGAGATGTATGCTGCCTGTGTCCATGGAAATGGGGGCATGATGGGACTAGCCTTGCTTTCCGTTTGGAAACCTCCTTTCTTGCTGCCGTGAAGCTCCCTGAAATTCTCTGCTGTTGACAGGCCTCTGGCCACTGTAGGCATGGGTCTGGGAAGAAAATGAGTTTTCCCTGGGTACACACGGAGCTATATAGGCCAGGGTGGGGCTCACCTTGCCATGCTCTAGAGCTAAAGGGAATCTCCACGTGAGTCCTTGCCTCGAGGTAAGGCCCTGAGTAGCCCTGCAGAAAGGGAGGCATGCAGCTCTTGCCATGAGCTCTTAGTGGAGGTCTGTTTTATTTTAAAGGAAGTACCCTTTTCCGGACTCCTACGCCCTCTGGGTGAGCATCATGTTTATTCCAAGATCACTGACTCCCTCCGCACCCCTGTGGGCCTGCTGAGCAGCATTGAGTCCCATACGTCCCACGGAGGCCCTCTGTGTCTGCAGAGTCTCGGGCAACACACTGTACGTTACTTCAGGAGAGCTCCGTTTCCAGAGCACTCGAACAGCATCAGAACCACATTTCTAGGCAGTCCAACATGCCCTGGAAGTCTTCGACATTGCCCTCGTCTGAGCTGCCCTGAGAAAACAGTCTGCTTAGAATTTATCAAAGACCTCGTTCCTGAAGTCACTCTATTCAAGGAGAAATACAGCATCTTACCATGCTGTGTCGCTCACAGGGCAAGAAACGTGAGAACTTGCCTCGAGGTAAGGCCATGAAATGCTATGCAGAAGCAGAGGCGTGTAGCAGTTTCCATGAGGCCGTAGTCGCTTATCTTCAGCATTTTAAAGCCAGTACGCTTTTCAGGACACCTAGGTGCCTCGCCTGGAAACCCTATTCCCTGCAAAAACACTGAGTACCCTCAGGCTCCCCTGGCCCTTCTAAGCACTATCCAGGGAAGGAGCTTTCCGACTCACAGTGTGTATGCCGAGTGTAGGGCAACACAGTGCACTCTTATTGGAACATCTTGATTTAGCCAGCATCGCACAGGTTCACGAGCACCGTTAAGCAAGTTCCAACAGGCCGTGGAAGTCGCTCTCATTCCCTAGTTTGAGCTGTACAGAGACAAACAGTAAGCTTCTCCTTCCATTCAGGACCTCCTACCTGAAGTCACCCTGCCTCCTGAAGAAAGACGACCTCGTTTCTATTGCAACTAAAGCACAGTTGTTCCTGTAGCAGGGCAGGCTTTTGAAGAGGCACGGGCCCAGAGGCATAGCTAGGGCTTTCCTTGGTGAGGCCGTTCACTACATTCAGGACACCCTGCCTCGAGAAGTTGATTCAGGGAAACAACCAGTGTGTACTCTGTGTCTCTTTTGCCTTGTTAGAAACCACAGAGATGTATGCTGCCTGTGCCCATGGAAATTGGGGCATGATGGGACTAGCCTTGCTTTCCATTTGGAAAGCTCCATTCTTGCTTTCGTGAAGCTCCCTGAAATTCTCTGCTGTTGACAGGCCCCTGGCCACTGTAGGCTTGGGTCTGGGAAGAAAATGAGTTTTCTCTGTCTACACACGGAGCTTCATTGGCCGCGGTGGGGCGCACCTTGCCATGCTCTAGAGCTAAAGGGAATCTCAACGTGAGTCCTTGCCTCGAGGTAAGGCCCTGAGTAGCCCTACAGAAAAGGAGGCATGCAGCTCTTTCCATTAGCTCTTAGTCGCTGTTCTGGTTTACTTTAAAGGAAGTACCCTTTTCAGGACTCCTAGGCCCCTCGGTTGAGCATCAATTTTGTTCCAAGATCTCTGAGTACCTCCACACCCCTGTAGGCCTGCTGAGCAACAACGAGGCCCATTGGTCCCTCGGAGGTCCTCTGTGTCTGCTGAGTCATGGGCAACACACTGCACTCTTTCTTGTGATATCTTGATTCACAGCACTCGCACAGGTTCAAGAGCAACGTTCAAGCAAGTTCCAACATGCCGTGGAAATCGCACTCAATCCCTAGTCTGAGCTGCACAGAGAAAAACACTAGGCTTCTCCTTCCAATCAGGACCTCCTACCTGAAGTCACCCTGCTTCCAGGAGAAAGACGGCTTGCTTTCCTTTTGCAAGTAAAGCACAGTTTTTCCTGTAGCACTGCAGGCTTTTGAAAAGGCAGGGGCCCAGAGGCCTGCCTAGGGCGTTCCTTGGTGAGGCCTCGGGCCCAGTGGCCTGGCTAGGGCGTTCCTTGGTGAGGCCGTTCACTAGATGCAGAACACCCTGCCTCGAGAAGTTGATTCAGGGAAGCAACCAGTGTGTACTCGGTGTCTCTTTTGACTCGTTAAAAACCACAGAGATGTATGCTGCCTGTGTCCATGGAAATGGGGGCATGATGGGACTAGCCTTGCTTTCCGTTTGGAAACCTCCTTTCTTGCTGCCGTGAAGCTCCCTGAAATTCTCTGCTGTTGACAGGCCTCTGGCCACTGTAGGCATGGGTCTGGGAAGAAAATGAGTTTTCCCTGGGTACACACGGAGCTATATAGGCCAGGGTGGGGCTCACCTTGCCATGCTCTAGAGCTAAAGGGAATCTCCACGTGAGTCCTTGCCTCGAGGTAAGGCCCTGAGTAGCCCTGCAGAAAGGGAGGCATGCAGCTCTTTCCATGAGCTCTTAGTGGAGGTCTGTTTTATTTTAAAGGAAGTACCCTTTTCCGGACTCCTACGCCCTCTGGGTGAGCATCATGTTTATTCCAAGATCACTGACTCCCTCCGCACCCCTGTGGGCCTGCTGAGCAGCATTGAGTCCCATACGTCCCACGGAGGCCCTCTGTGTCTGCAGAGTCTCGGGCAACACACTGTACGTTACTTCAGGAGAGCTCCGTTTCCAGAGCACTCGAACAGCATCAGAACCACATTTCTAGGCAGTCCAACATGCCCTGGAAGTCTTCGACATTGCCCTCGTCTGAGCTGCCCTGAGAAAACAGTCTGCTTAGAATTTATCAAAGACCTCGTTCCTGAAGTCACTCTATTCAAGGAGAAATACAGCATCTTACCATGCTGTGTCGCTCACAGGGCAAGAAACGTGAGAACTTGCCTCGAGGTAAGGCCATGAAATGCTATGCAGAAGCAGAGGCGTGTAGCAGTTTCCATGAGGCCGTAGTCGCTTATCTTCAGCATTTTAAAGCCAGTACGCTTTTCAGGACACCTAGGTGCCTCGCCTGGAAACCCTATTCCCTGCAAAAACACTGAGTACCCTCAGGCTCCCCTGGCCCTTCTAAGCACTATCCAGGGAAGGAGCTTTCCGACTCACAGTGTGTATGCCGAGTGTAGGGCAACACAGTGCACTCTTATTGGAACATCTTGATTTAGCCAGCATCGCACAGGTTCACGAGCACCGTTAAGCAAGTTCCAACAGGCCGTGGAAGTCGCTCTCATTCCCTAGTTTGAGCTGTACAGAGACAAACAGTAAGCTTCTCCTTCCATTCAGGACCTCCTACCTGAAGTCACCCTGCCTCCTGAAGAAAGACGACCTCGTTTCTATTGCAACTAAAGCACAGTTGTTCCTGTAGCAGGGCAGGCTTTTGAAGAGGCACGGGCCCAGAGGCATAGCTAGGGCTTTCCTTGGTGAGGCCGTTCACTACATTCAGGACACCCTGCCTCGAGAAGTTGATTCAGGGAAACAACCAGTGTGTACTCTGTGTCTCTTTTGCCTTGTTAGAAACCACAGAGATGTATGCTGCCTGTGCCCATGGAAATTGGGGCATGATGGGACTAGCCTTGCTTTCCATTTGGAAAGCTCCATTCTTGCTTTCGTGAAGCTCCCTGAAATTCTCTGCTGTTGACAGGCCCCTGGCCACTGTAGGCTTGGGTCTGGGAAGAAAATGAGTTTTCTCTGTCTACACACGGAGCTTCATTGGCCGCGGTGGGGCGCACCTTGCCATGCTCTAGAGCTAAAGGGAATCTCAACGTGAGTCCTTGCCTCGAGGTAAGGCCCTGAGTAGCCCTACAGAAAAGGAGGCATGCAGCTCTTTCCATTAGCTCTTAGTCGCTGTTCTGGTTTACTTTAAAGGAAGTACCCTTTTCAGGACTCCTAGGCCCCTCGGTTGAGCATCAATTTTGTTCCAAGATCTCTGAGTACCTCCACACCCCTGTAGGCCTGCTGAGCAACAACGAGGCCCATTGGTCCCTCGGAGGTCCTCTGTGTCTGCTGAGTCATGGGCAACACACTGCACTCTTTCTTGTGATATCTTGATTCACAGCACTCGCACAGGTTCAAGAGCAACGTTCAAGCAAGTTCCAACATGCCGTGGAAATCGCACTCAATCCCTAGTCTGAGCTGCACAGAGAAAAACACTAGGCTTCTCCTTCCAATCAGGACCTCCTACCTGAAGTCACCCTGCTTCCAGGAGAAAGACGGCTTGCTTTCCTTTTGCAAGTAAAGCACAGTTTTTCCTGTAGCACTGCAGGCTTTTGAAAAGGCAGGGGCCCAGAGGCCTGCCTAGGGCGTTCCTTGGTGAGGCCTCGGGCCCAGTGGCCTGGCTAGGGCGTTCCTTGGTGAGGCCGTTCACTAGATGCAGAACACCCTGCCTCGAGAAGTTGATTCAGGGAAGCAACCAGTGTGTACTCGGTGTCTCTTTTGACTCGTTAAAAACCACAGAGATGTATGCTGCCTGTGTCCATGGAAATGGGGGCATGATGGGACTAGCCTTGCTTTCCGTTTGGAAACCTCCTTTCTTGCTGCCGTGAAGCTCCCTGAAATTCTCTGCTGTTGACAGGCCTCTGGCCACTGTAGGCATGGGTCTGGGAAGAAAATGAGTTTTCCCTGGGTACACACGGAGCTATATAGGCCAGGGTGGGGCTCACCTTGCCATGCTCTAGAGCTAAAGGGAATCTCCACGTGAGTCCTTGCCTCGAGGTAAGGCCCTGAGTAGCCCTGCAGAAAGGGAGGCATGCAGCTCTTGCCATGAGCTCTTAGTGGAGGTCTGTTTTATTTTAAAGGAAGTACCCTTTTCCGGACTCCTACGCCCTCTGGGTGAGCATCATTTTTATTCCAAGATCACTGACTCCCTCCGCACCCCTGTGGGCCTGCTGAGCAGCATTGAGTCCCATACGTCCCACGGAGGCCCTCTGTGTCTGCAGAGTCTCGGGCAACACACTGTACGTTACTTCAGGAGAGCTCCGTTTCCAGAGCACTCGAACAGCATCAGAACCACATTTCTAGGCAGTCCAACATGCCCTGGAAGTCTTCGACATTGCCCTCGTCTGAGCTGCCCTGAGAAAACAGTCTGCTTAGAATTTATCAAAGACCTCGTTCCTGAAGTCACTCTATTCAAGGAGAAATACAGCATCTTACCATGCTGTGTCGCTCACAGGGCAAGAAACGTGAGAACTTGCCTCGAGGTAAGGCCATGAAATGCTATGCAGAAGCAGAGGCGTGTAGCAGTTTCCATGAGGCCGTAGTCGCTTATCTTCAGCATTTTAAAGCCAGTACGCTTTTCAGGACACCTAGGTGCCTCGCCTGGAAACCCTATTCCCTGCAAAAACACTGAGTACCCTCAGGCTCCCCTGGCCCTTCTAAGCACTATCCAGGGAAGGAGCTTTCCGACTCACAGTGTGTATGCCGAGTGTAGGGCAACACAGTGCACTCTTATTGGAACATCTTGATTTAGCCAGCATCGCACAGGTTCACGAGCACCGTTAAGCAAGTTCCAACAGGCCGTGGAAGTCGCTCTCATTCCCTAGTTTGAGCTGTACAGAGACAAACAGTAAGCTTCTCCTTCCATTCAGGACCTCCTACCTGAAGTCACCCTGCCTCCTGAAGAAAGACGACCTCGTTTCTATTGCAACTAAAGCACAGTTGTTCCTGTAGCAGGGCAGGCTTTTGAAGAGGCACGGGCCCAGAGGCATAGCTAGGGCTTTCCTTGGTGAGGCCGTTCACTACATTCAGGACACCCTGCCTCGAGAAGTTGATTCAGGGAAACAACCAGTGTGTACTCTGTGTCTCTTTTGCCTTGTTAGAAACCACAGAGATGTATGCTGCCTGTGCCCATGGAAATTGGGGCATGATGGGACTAGCCTTGCTTTCCATTTGGAAAGCTCCATTCTTGCTTTCGTGAAGCTCCCTGAAATTCTCTGCTGTTGACAGGCCCCTGGCCACTGTAGGCTTGGGTCTGGGAAGAAAATGAGTTTTCTCTGTCTACACACGGAGCTTCATTGGCCGCGGTGGGGCGCACCTTGCCATGCTCTAGAGCTAAAGGGAATCTCAACGTGAGTCCTTGCCTCGAGGTAAGGCCCTGAGTAGCCCTACAGAAAAGGAGGCATGCAGCTCTTTCCATTAGCTCTTAGTCGCTGTTCTGGTTTACTTTAAAGGAAGTACCCTTTTCAGGACTCCTAGGCCCCTCGGTTGAGCATCAATTTTGTTCCAAGATCTCTGAGTACCTCCACACCCCTGTAGGCCTGCTGAGCAACAACGAGGCCCATTGGTCCCTCGGAGGTCCTCTGTGTCTGCTGAGTCATGGGCAACACACTGCACTCTTTCTTGTGATATCTTGATTCACAGCACTCGCACAGGTTCAAGAGCAACGTTCAAGCAAGTTCCAACATGCCGTGGAAATCGCACTCAATCCCTAGTCTGAGCTGCACAGAGAAAAACACTAGGCTTCTCCTTCCAATCAGGACCTCCTACCTGAAGTCACCCTGCTTCCAGGAGAAAGACGGCTTGCTTTCCTTTTGCAAGTAAAGCACAGTTTTTCCTGTAGCACTGCAGGCTTTTGAAAAGGCAGGGGCCCAGAGGCCTGCCTAGGGCGTTCCTTGGTGAGGCCTCGGGCCCAGTGGCCTGGCTAGGGCGTTCCTTGGTGAGGCCGTTCACTAGATGCAGAACACCCTGCCTCGAGAAGTTGATTCAGGGAAGCAACCAGTGTGTACTCGGTGTCTCTTTTGACTCGTTAAAAACCACAGAGATGTATGCTGCCTGTGTCCATGGAAATGGGGGCATGATGGGACTAGCCTTGCTTTCCGTTTGGAAACCTCCTTTCTTGCTGCCGTGAAGCTCCCTGAAATTCTCTGCTGTTGACAGGCCTCTGGCCACTGTAGGCATGGGTCTGGGAAGAAAATGAGTTTTCCCTGGGTACACACGGAGCTATATAGGCCAGGGTGGGGCTCACCTTGCCATGCTCTAGAGCTAAAGGGAATCTCCACGTGAGTCCTTGCCTCGAGGTAAGGCCCTGAGTAGCCCTGCAGAAAGGGAGGCATGCAGCTCTTGCCATGAGCTCTTAGTGGAGGTCTGTTTTATTTTAAAGGAAGTACCCTTTTCCGGACTCCTACGCCCTCTGGGTGAGCATCATGTTTATTCCAAGATCACTGACTCCCTCCGCACCCCTGTGGGCCTGCTGAGCAGCATTGAGTCCCATACGTCCCACGGAGGCCCTCTGTGTCTGCAGAGTCTCGGGCAACACACTGTACGTTACTTCAGGAGAGCTCCGTTTCCAGAGCACTCGAACAGCATCAGAACCACATTTCTAGGCAGTCCAACATGCCCTGGAAGTCTTCGACATTGCCCTCGTCTGAGCTGCCCTGAGAAAACAGTCTGCTTAGAATTTATCAAAGACCTCGTTCCTGAAGTCACTCTATTCAAGGAGAAATACAGCATCTTACCATGCTGTGTCGCTCACAGGGCAAGAAACGTGAGAACTTGCCTCGAGGTAAGGCCATGAAATGCTATGCAGAAGCAGAGGCGTGTAGCAGTTTCCATGAGGCCGTAGTCGCTTATCTTCAGCATTTTAAAGCCAGTACGCTTTTCAGGACACCTAGGTGCCTCGCCTGGAAACCCTATTCCCTGCAAAAACACTGAGTACCCTCAGGCTCCCCTGGCCCTTCTAAGCACTATCCAGGGAAGGAGCTTTCCGACTCACAGTGTGTATGCCGAGTGTAGGGCAACACAGTGCACTCTTATTGGAACATCTTGATTTAGCCAGCATCGCACAGGTTCACGAGCACCGTTAAGCAAGTTCCAACAGGCCGTGGAAGTCGCTCTCATTCCCTAGTTTGAGCTGTACAGAGACAAACAGTAAGCTTCTCCTTCCATTCAGGACCTCCTACCTGAAGTCACCCTGCCTCCTGAAGAAAGACGACCTCGTTTCTATTGCAACTAAAGCACAGTTGTTCCTGTAGCAGGGCAGGCTTTTGAAGAGGCACGGGCCCAGAGGCATAGCTAGGGCTTTCCTTGGTGAGGCCGTTCACTACATTCAGGACACCCTGCCTCGAGAAGTTGATTCAGGGAAACAACCAGTGTGTACTCTGTGTCTCTTTTGCCTTGTTAGAAACCACAGAGATGTATGCTGCCTGTGCCCATGGAAATTGGGGCATGATGGGACTAGCCTTGCTTTCCATTTGGAAAGCTCCATTCTTGCTTTCGTGAAGCTCCCTGAAATTCTCTGCTGTTGACAGGCCCCTGGCCACTGTAGGCTTGGGTCTGGGAAGAAAATGAGTTTTCTCTGTCTACACACGGAGCTTCATTGGCCGCGGTGGGGCGCACCTTGCCATGCTCTAGAGCTAAAGGGAATCTCAACGTGAGTCCTTGCCTCGAGGTAAGGCCCTGAGTAGCCCTACAGAAAAGGAGGCATGCAGCTCTTTCCATTAGCTCTTAGTCGCTGTTCTGGTTTACTTTAAAGGAAGTACCCTTTTCAGGACTCCTAGGCCCCTCGGTTGAGCATCAATTTTGTTCCAAGATCTCTGAGTACCTCCACACCCCTGTAGGCCTGCTGAGCAACAACGAGGCCCATTGGTCCCTCGGAGGTCCTCTGTGTCTGCTGAGTCATGGGCAACACACTGCACTCTTTCTTGTGATATCTTGATTCACAGCACTCGCACAGGTTCAAGAGCAACGTTCAAGCAAGTTCCAACATGCCGTGGAAATCGCACTCAATCCCTAGTCTGAGCTGCACAGAGAAAAACACTAGGCTTCTCCTTCCAATCAGGACCTCCTACCTGAAGTCACCCTGCTTCCAGGAGAAAGACGGCTTGCTTTCCTTTTGCAAGTAAAGCACAGTTTTTCCTGTAGCACTGCAGGCTTTTGAAAAGGCAGGGGCCCAGAGGCCTGCCTAGGGCGTTCCTTGGTGAGGCCTCGGGCCCAGTGGCCTGGCTAGGGCGTTCCTTGGTGAGGCCGTTCACTAGATGCAGAACACCCTGCCTCGAGAAGTTGATTCAGGGAAGCAACCAGTGTGTACTCGGTGTCTCTTTTGACTCGTTAAAAACCACAGAGATGTATGCTGCCTGTGTCCATGGAAATGGGGGCATGATGGGACTAGCCTTGCTTTCCGTTTGGAAACCTCCTTTCTTGCTGCCGTGAAGCTCCCTGAAATTCTCTGCTGTTGACAGGCCTCTGGCCACTGTAGGCATGGGTCTGGGAAGAAAATGAGTTTTCCCTGGGTACACACGGAGCTATATAGGCCAGGGTGGGGCTCACCTTGCCATGCTCTAGAGCTAAAGGGAATCTCCACGTGAGTCCTTGCCTCGAGGTAAGGCCCTGAGTAGCCCTGCAGAAAGGGAGGCATGCAGCTCTTGCCATGAGCTCTTAGTGGAGGTCTGTTTTATTTTAAAGGAAGTACCCTTTTCCGGACTCCTACGCCCTCTGGGTGAGCATCATGTTTATTCCAAGATCACTGACTCCCTCCGCACCCCTGTGGGCCTGCTGAGCAGCATTGAGTCCCATACGTCCCACGGAGGCCCTCTGTGTCTGCAGAGTCTCGGGCAACACACTGTACGTTACTTCAGGAGAGCTCCGTTTCCAGAGCACTCGAACAGCATCAGAACCACATTTCTAGGCAGTCCAACATGCCCTGGAAGTCTTCGACATTGCCCTCGTCTGAGCTGCCCTGAGAAAACAGTCTGCTTAGAATTTATCAAAGACCTCGTTCCTGAAGTCACTCTATTCAAGGAGAAATACAGCATCTTACCATGCTGTGTCGCTCACAGGGCAAGAAACGTGAGAACTTGCCTCGAGGTAAGGCCATGAAATGCTATGCAGAAGCAGAGGCGTGTAGCAGTTTCCATGAGGCCGTAGTCGCTTATCTTCAGCATTTTAAAGCCAGTACGCTTTTCAGGACACCTAGGTGCCTCGCCTGGAAACCCTATTCCCTGCAAAAACACTGAGTACCCTCAGGCTCCCCTGGCCCTTCTAAGCACTATCCAGGGAAGGAGCTTTCCGACTCACAGTGTGTATGCCGAGTGTAGGGCAACACAGTGCACTCTTATTGGAACATCTTGATTTAGCCAGCATCGCACAGGTTCACGAGCACCGTTAAGCAAGTTCCAACAGGCCGTGGAAGTCGCTCTCATTCCCTAGTTTGAGCTGTACAGAGACAAACAGTAAGCTTCTCCTTCCATTCAGGACCTCCTACCTGAAGTCACCCTGCCTCCTGAAGAAAGACCACCTCGTTTCTATTGCAACTAAAGCACAGTTGTTCCTGTAGCAGGGCAGGCTTTTGAAGAGGCACGGGCCCAGAGGCATAGCTAGGGCTTTCCTTGGTGAGGCCGTTCACTACATTCAGGACACCCTGCCTCGAGAAGTTGATTCAGGGAAACAACCAGTGTGTACTCTGTGTCTCTTTTGCCTTGTTAGAAACCACAGAGATGTATGCTGCCTGTGCCCATGGAAATTGGGGCATGATGGGACTAGCCTTGCTTTCCATTTGGAAAGCTCCATTCTTGCTTTCGTGAAGCTCCCTGAAATTCTCTGCTGTTGACAGGCCCCTGGCCACTGTAGGCTTGGGTCTGGGAAGAAAATGAGTTTTCTCTGTCTACACACGGAGCTTCATTGGCCGCGGTGGGGCGCACCTTGCCATGCTCTAGAGCTAAAGGGAATCTCAACGTGAGTCCTTGCCTCGAGGTAAGGCCCTGAGTAGCCCTACAGAAAAGGAGGCATGCAGCTCTTTCCATTAGCTCTTAGTCGCTGTTCTGGTTTACTTTAAAGGAAGTACCCTTTTCAGGACTCCTAGGCCCCTCGGTTGAGCATCAATTTTGTTCCAAGATCTCTGAGTACCTCCACACCCCTGTAGGCCTGCTGAGCAACAACGAGGCCCATTGGTCCCTCGGAGGTCCTCTGTGTCTGCTGAGTCATGGGCAACACACTGCACTCTTTCTTGTGATATCTTGATTCACAGCACTCGCACAGGTTCAAGAGCAACGTTCAAGCAAGTTCCAACATGCCGTGGAAATCGCACTCAATCCCTAGTCTGAGCTGCACAGAGAAAAACACTAGGCTTCTCCTTCCAATCAGGACCTCCTACCTGAAGTCACCCTGCTTCCAGGAGAAAGACGGCTTGCTTTCCTTTTGCAAGTAAAGCACAGTTTTTCCTGTAGCACTGCAGGCTTTTGAAAAGGCAGGGGCCCAGAGGCCTGCCTAGGGCGTTCCTTGGTGAGGCCTCGGGCCCAGTGGCCTGGCTAGGGCGTTCCTTGGTGAGGCCGTTCACTAGATGCAGAACACCCTGCCTCGAGAAGTTGATTCAGGGAAGCAACCAGTGTGTACTCGGTGTCTCTTTTGACTCGTTAAAAACCACAGAGATGTATGCTGCCTGTGTCCATGGAAATGGGGGCATGATGGGACTAGCCTTGCTTTCCGTTTGGAAACCTCCTTTCTTGCTGCCGTGAAGCTCCCTGAAATTCTCTGCTGTTGACAGGCCTCTGGCCACTGTAGGCATGGGTCTGGGAAGAAAATGAGTTTTCCCTGGGTACACACGGAGCTATATAGGCCAGGGTGGGGCTCACCTTGCCATGCTCTAGAGCTAAAGGGAATCTCCACGTGAGTCCTTGCCTCGAGGTAAGGCCCTGAGTAGCCCTGCAGAAAGGGAGGCATGCAGCTCTTGCCATGAGCTCTTAGTGGAGGTCTGTTTTATTTTAAAGGAAGTACCCTTTTCCGGACTCCTACGCCCTCTGGGTGAGCATCATTTTTATTCCAAGATCACTGACTCCCTCCGCACCCCTGTGGGCCTGCTGAGCAGCATTGAGTCCCATACGTCCCACGGAGGCCCTCTGTGTCTGCAGAGTCTCGGGCAACACACTGTACGTTACTTCAGGAGAGCTCCGTTTCCAGAGCACTCGAACAGCATCAGAACCACATTTCTAGGCAGTCCAACATGCCCTGGAAGTCTTCGACATTGCCCTCGTCTGAGCTGCCCTGAGAAAACAGTCTGCTTAGAATTTATCAAAGACCTCGTTCCTGAAGTCACTCTATTCAAGGAGAAATACAGCATCTTACCATGCTGTGTCGCTCACAGGGCAAGAAACGTGAGAACTTGCCTCGAGGTAAGGCCATGAAATGCTATGCAGAAGCAGAGGCGTGTAGCAGTTTCCATGAGGCCGTAGTCGCTTATCTTCAGCATTTTAAAGCCAGTACGCTTTTCAGGACACCTAGGTGCCTCGCCTGGAAACCCTATTCCCTGCAAAAACACTGAGTACCCTCAGGCTCCCCTGGCCCTTCTAAGCACTATCCAGGGAAGGAGCTTTCCGACTCACAGTGTGTATGCCGAGTGTAGGGCAACACAGTGCACTCTTATTGGAACATCTTGATTTAGCCAGCATCGCACAGGTTCACGAGCACCGTTAAGCAAGTTCCAACAGGCCGTGGAAGTCGCTCTCATTCCCTAGTTTGAGCTGTACAGAGACAAACAGTAAGCTTCTCCTTCCATTCAGGACCTCCTACCTGAAGTCACCCTGCCTCCTGAAGAAAGACGACCTCGTTTCTATTGCAACTAAAGCACAGTTGTTCCTGTAGCAGGGCAGGCTTTTGAAGAGGCACGGGCCCAGAGGCATAGCTAGGGCTTTCCTTGGTGAGGCCGTTCACTACATTCAGGACACCCTGCCTCGAGAAGTTGATTCAGGGAAACAACCAGTGTGTACTCTGTGTCTCTTTTGCCTTGTTAGAAACCACAGAGATGTATGCTGCCTGTGCCCATGGAAATTGGGGCATGATGGGACTAGCCTTGCTTTCCATTTGGAAAGCTCCATTCTTGCTTTCGTGAAGCTCCCTGAAATTCTCTGCTGTTGACAGGCCCCTGGCCACTGTAGGCTTGGGTCTGGGAAGAAAATGAGTTTTCTCTGTCTACACACGGAGCTTCATTGGCCGCGGTGGGGCGCACCTTGCCATGCTCTAGAGCTAAAGGGAATCTCAACGTGAGTCCTTGCCTCGAGGTAAGGCCCTGAGTAGCCCTACAGAAAAGGAGGCATGCAGCTCTTTCCATTAGCTCTTAGTCGCTGTTCTGGTTTACTTTAAAGGAAGTACCCTTTTCAGGACTCCTAGGCCCCTCGGTTGAGCATCAATTTTGTTCCAAGATCTCTGAGTACCTCCACACCCCTGTAGGCCTGCTGAGCAACAACGAGGCCCATTGGTCCCTCGGAGGTCCTCTGTGTCTGCTGAGTCATGGGCAACACACTGCACTCTTTCTTGTGATATCTTGATTCACAGCACTCGCACAGGTTCAAGAGCAACGTTCAAGCAAGTTCCAACATGCCGTGGAAATCGCACTCAATCCCTAGTCTGAGCTGCACAGAGAAAAACACTAGGCTTCTCCTTCCAATCAGGACCTCCTACCTGAAGTCACCCTGCTTCCAGGAGAAAGACGGCTTGCTTTCCTTTTGCAAGTAAAGCACAGTTTTTCCTGTAGCACTGCAGGCTTTTGAAAAGGCAGGGGCCCAGAGGCCTGCCTAGGGCTTTCCTTGGTGAGGCCGTTCACTAGATGCAGAACACCCTGCCTCGAGAAGTTGATTCAGGGAAGCAACCAGTGTGTACTCGGTGTCTCTTTTGACTCGTTAAAAACCACAGAGATGTATGCTGCCTGTGTCCATGGAAATGGGGGCATGATGGGACTAGCCTTGCTTTCCGTTTGGAAACCTCCTTTCTTGCTGCCGTGAAGCTCCCTGAAATTCTCTGCTGTTGACAGGCCTCTGGCCACTGTAGGCATGGGTCTGGGAAGAAAATGAGTTTTCCCTGGGTACACACGGAGCTATATAGGCCAGGGTGGGGCTCACCTTGCCATGCTCTAGAGCTAAAGGGAATCTCCACGTGAGTCCTTGCCTCGAGGTAAGGCCCTGAGTAGCCCTGCAGAAAGGGAGGCATGCAGCTCTTTCCATGAGCTCTTAGTGGAGGTCTGTTTTATTTTAAAGGAAGTACCCTTTTCCGGACTCCTACGCCCTCTGGGTGAGCATCATTTTTATTCCAAGATCACTGACTCCCTCCGCACCCCTGTGGGCCTGCTGAGCAGCATTGAGTCCCATACGTCCCACGGAGGCCCTCTGTGTCTGCAGAGTCTCGGGCAACACACTGTACGTTACTTCAGGAGAGCTCCGTTTCCAGAGCACTCGAACAGCATCAGAACCACATTTCTAGGCAGTCCAACATGCCCTGGAAGTCTTCGACATTGCCCTCGTCTGAGCTGCCCTGAGAAAACAGTCTGCTTAGAATTTATCAAAGACCTCGTTCCTGAAGTCACTCTATTCAAGGAGAAATACAGCATCTTACCATGCTGTGTCGCTCACAGGGCAAGAAACGTGAGAACTTGCCTCGAGGTAAGGCCATGAAATGCTATGCAGAAGCAGAGGCGTGTAGCAGTTTCCATGAGGCCGTAGTCGCTTATCTTCAGCATTTTAAAGCCAGTACGCTTTTCAGGACACCTAGGTGCCTCGCCTGGAAACCCTATTCCCTGCAAAAACACTGAGTACCCTCAGGCTCCCCTGGCCCTTCTAAGCACTATCCAGGGAAGGAGCTTTCCGACTCACAGTGTGTATGCCGAGTGTAGGGCAACACAGTGCACTCTTATTGGAACATCTTGATTTAGCCAGCATCGCACAGGTTCACGAGCACCGTTAAGCAAGTTCCAACAGGCCGTGGAAGTCGCTCTCATTCCCTAGTTTGAGCTGTACAGAGACAAACAGTAAGCTTCTCCTTCCATTCAGGACCTCCTACCTGAAGTCACCCTGCCTCCTGAAGAAAGACGACCTCGTTTCTATTGCAACTAAAGCACAGTTGTTCCTGTAGCAGGGCAGGCTTTTGAAGAGGCACGGGCCCAGAGGCATAGCTAGGGCTTTCCTTGGTGAGGCCGTTCACTACATTCAGGACACCCTGCCTCGAGAAGTTGATTCAGGGAAACAACCAGTGTGTACTCTGTGTCTCTTTTGCCTTGTTAGAAACCACAGAGATGTATGCTGCCTGTGCCCATGGAAATTGGGGCATGATGGGACTAGCCTTGCTTTCCATTTGGAAAGCTCCATTCTTGCTTTCGTGAAGCTCCCTGAAATTCTCTGCTGTTGACAGGCCCCTGGCCACTGTAGGCTTGGGTCTGGGAAGAAAATGAGTTTTCTCTGTCTACACACGGAGCTTCATTGGCCGCGGTGGGGCGCACCTTGCCATGCTCTAGAGCTAAAGGGAATCTCAACGTGAGTCCTTGCCTCGAGGTAAGGCCCTGAGTAGCCCTACAGAAAAGGAGGCATGCAGCTCTTTCCATTAGCTCTTAGTCGCTGTTCTGGTTTACTTTAAAGGAAGTACCCTTTTCAGGACTCCTAGGCCCCTCGGTTGAGCATCAATTTTGTTCCAAGATCTCTGAGTACCTCCACACCCCTGTAGGCCTGCTGAGCAACAACGAGGCCCATTGGTCCCTCGGAGGTCCTCTGTGTCTGCTGAGTCATGGGCAACACACTGCACTCTTTCTTGTGATATCTTGATTCACAGCACTCGCACAGGTTCAAGAGCAACGTTCAAGCAAGTTCCAACATGCCGTGGAAATCGCACTCAATCCCTAGTCTGAGCTGCACAGAGAAAAACACTAGGCTTCTCCTTCCAATCAGGACCTCCTACCTGAAGTCACCCTGCTTCCAGGAGAAAGACGGCTTGCTTTCCTTTTGCAAGTAAAGCACAGTTTTTCCTGTAGCACTGCAGGCTTTTGAAAAGGCAGGGGCCCAGAGGCCTGCCTAGGGCGTTCCTTGGTGAGGCCTCGGGCCCAGTGGCCTGGCTAGGGCGTTCCTTGGTGAGGCCGTTCACTAGATGCAGAACACCCTGCCTCGAGAAGTTGATTCAGGGAAGCAACCAGTGTGTACTCGGTGTCTCTTTTGACTCGTTAAAAACCACAGAGATGTATGCTGCCTGTGTCCATGGAAATGGGGGCATGATGGGACTAGCCTTGCTTTCCGTTTGGAAACCTCCTTTCTTGCTGCCGTGAAGCTCCCTGAAATTCTCTGCTGTTGACAGGCCTCTGGCCACTGTAGGCATGGGTCTGGGAAGAAAATGAGTTTTCCCTGGGTACACACGGAGCTATATAGGCCAGGGTGGGGCTCACCTTGCCATGCTCTAGAGCTAAAGGGAATCTCCACGTGAGTCCTTGCCTCGAGGTAAGGCCCTGAGTAGCCCTGCAGAAAGGGAGGCATGCAGCTCTTGCCATGAGCTCTTAGTGGAGGTCTGTTTTATTTTAAAGGAAGTACCCTTTTCCGGACTCCTACGCCCTCTGGGTGAGCATCATTTTTATTCCAAGATCACTGACTCCCTCCGCACCCCTGTGGGCCTGCTGAGCAGCATTGAGTCCCATACGTCCCACGGAGGCCCTCTGTGTCTGCAGAGTCTCGGGCAACACACTGTACGTTACTTCAGGAGAGCTCCGTTTCCAGAGCACTCGAACAGCATCAGAACCACATTTCTAGGCAGTCCAACATGCCCTGGAAGTCTTCGACATTGCCCTCGTCTGAGCTGCCCTGAGAAAACAGTCTGCTTAGAATTTATCAAAGACCTCGTTCCTGAAGTCACTCTATTCAAGGAGAAATACAGCATCTTACCATGCTGTGTCGCTCACAGGGCAAGAAACGTGAGAACTTGCCTCGAGGTAAGGCCATGAAATGCTATGCAGAAGCAGAGGCGTGTAGCAGTTTCCATGAGGCCGTAGTCGCTTATCTTCAGCATTTTAAAGCCAGTACGCTTTTCAGGACACCTAGGTGCCTCGCCTGGAAACCCTATTCCCTGCAAAAACACTGAGTACCCTCAGGCTCCCCTGGCCCTTCTAAGCACTATCCAGGGAAGGAGCTTTCCGACTCACAGTGTGTATGCCGAGTGTAGGGCAACACAGTGCACTCTGATTGGAACATCTTGATTTAGCCAGCATCGCACAGGTTCACGAGCACCGTTAAGCAAGTTCCAACAGGCCGTGGAAGTCGCTCTCATTCCCTAGTTTGAGCTGTACAGAGACAAACAGTAAGCTTCTCCTTCCATTCAGGACCTCCTACCTGAAGTCACCCTGCCTCCTGAAGAAAGACGACCTCGTTTCTATTGCAACTAAAGCACAGTTGTTCCTGTAGCAGGGCAGGCTTTTGAAGAGGCACGGGCCCAGAGGCATAGCTAGGGCTTTCCTTGGTGAGGCCGTTCACTACATTCAGGACACCCTGCCTCGAGAAGTTGATTCAGGGAAACAACCAGTGTGTACTCTGTGTCTCTTTTGCCTTGTTAGAAACCACAGAGATGTATGCTGCCTGTGCCCATGGAAATTGGGGCATGATGGGACTAGCCTTGCTTTCCATTTGGAAAGCTCCATTCTTGCTTTCGTGAAGCTCCCTGAAATTCTCTGCTGTTGACAGGCCCCTGGCCACTGTAGGCTTGGGTCTGGGAAGAAAATGAGTTTTCTCTGTCTACACACGGAGCTTCATTGGCCGCGGTGGGGCGCACCTTGCCATGCTCTAGAGCTAAAGGGAATCTCAACGTGAGTCCTTGCCTCGAGGTAAGGCCCTGAGTAGCCCTACAGAAAAGGAGGCATGCAGCTCTTTCCATTAGCTCTTAGTCGCTGTTCTGGTTTACTTTAAAGGAAGTACCCTTTTCAGGACTCCTAGGCCCCTCGGTTGAGCATCAATTTTGTTCCAAGATCTCTGAGTACCTCCACACCCCTGTAGGCCTGCTGAGCAACAACGAGGCCCATTGGTCCCTCGGAGGTCCTCTGTGTCTGCTGAGTCATGGGCAACACACTGCACTCTTTCTTGTGATATCTTGATTCACAGCACTCGCACAGGTTCAAGAGCAACGTTCAAGCAAGTTCCAACATGCCGTGGAAATCGCACTCAATCCCTAGTCTGAGCTGCACAGAGAAAAACACTAGGCTTCTCCTTCCAATCAGGACCTCCTACCTGAAGTCACCCTGCTTCCAGGAGAAAGACGGCTTGCTTTCCTTTTGCAAGTAAAGCACAGTTTTTCCTGTAGCACTGCAGGCTTTTGAAAAGGCAGGGGCCCAGAGGCCTGCCTAGGGCGTTCCTTGGTGAGGCCTCGGGCCCAGTGGCCTGGCTAGGGCGTTCCTTGGTGAGGCCGTTCACTAGATGCAGAACACCCTGCCTCGAGAAGTTGATTCAGGGAAGCAACCAGTGTGTACTCGGTGTCTCTTTTGACTCGTTAAAAACCACAGAGATGTATGCTGCCTGTGTCCATGGAAATGGGGGCATGATGGGACTAGCCTTGCTTTCCGTTTGGAAACCTCCTTTCTTGCTGCCGTGAAGCTCCCTGAAATTCTCTGCTGTTGACAGGCCTCTGGCCACTGTAGGCATGGGTCTGGGAAGAAAATGAGTTTTCCCTGGGTACACACGGAGCTATATAGGCCAGGGTGGGGCTCACCTTGCCATGCTCTAGAGCTAAAGGGAATCTCCACGTGAGTCCTTGCCTCGAGGTAAGGCCCTGAGTAGCCCTGCAGAAAGGGAGGCATGCAGCTCTTGCCATGAGCTCTTAGTGGAGGTCTGTTTTATTTTAAAGGAAGTACCCTTTTCCGGACTCCTACGCCCTCTGGGTGAGCATCATGTTTATTCCAAGATCACTGACTCCCTCCGCACCCCTGTGGGCCTGCTGAGCAGCATTGAGTCCCATACGTCCCACGGAGGCCCTCTGTGTCTGCAGAGTCTCGGGCAACACACTGTACGTTACTTCAGGAGAGCTCCGTTTCCAGAGCACTCGAACAGCATCAGAACCACATTTCTAGGCAGTCCAACATGCCCTGGAAGTCTTCGACATTGCCCTCGTCTGAGCTGCCCTGAGAAAACAGTCTGCTTAGAATTTATCAAAGACCTCGTTCCTGAAGTCACTCTATTCAAGGAGAAATACAGCATCTTACCATGCTGTGTCGCTCACAGGGCAAGAAACGTGAGAACTTGCCTCGAGGTAAGGCCATGAAATGCTATGCAGAAGCAGAGGCGTGTAGCAGTTTCCATGAGGCCGTAGTCGCTTATCTTCAGCATTTTAAAGCCAGTACGCTTTTCAGGACACCTAGGTGCCTCGCCTGGAAACCCTATTCCCTGCAAAAACACTGAGTACCCTCAGGCTCCCCTGGCCCTTCTAAGCACTATCCAGGGAAGGAGCTTTCCGACTCACAGTGTGTATGCCGAGTGTAGGGCAACACAGTGCACTCTTATTGGAACATCTTGATTTAGCCAGCATCGCACAGGTTCACGAGCACCGTTAAGCAAGTTCCAACAGGCCGTGGAAGTCGCTCTCATTCCCTAGTTTGAGCTGTACAGAGACAAACAGTAAGCTTCTCCTTCCATTCAGGACCTCCTACCTGAAGTCACCCTGCCTCCTGAAGAAAGACGACCTCGTTTCTATTGCAACTAAAGCACAGTTGTTCCTGTAGCAGGGCAGGCTTTTGAAGAGGCACGGGCCCAGAGGCATAGCTAGGGCTTTCCTTGGTGAGGCCGTTCACTACATTCAGGACACCCTGCCTCGAGAAGTTGATTCAGGGAAGCAACCAGTGTGTACTCGGTGTCTCTTTTGACTCGTTAAAAACCACAGAGATGTATGCTGCCTGTGTCCATGGAAATGGGGGCATGATGGGACTAGCCTTGCTTTCCGTTTGGAAACCTCCTTTCTTGCTGCCGTGAAGCTCCCTGAAATTCTCTGCTGTTGACAGGCCTCTGGCCACTGTAGGCATGGGTCTGGGAAGAAAATGAGTTTTCCCTGGGTACACACGGAGCTATATAGGCCAGGGTGGGGCTCACCTTGCCATGCTCTAGAGCTAAAGGGAATCTCCACGTGAGTCCTTGCCTCGAGGTAAGGCCCTGAGTAGCCCTGCAGAAAGGGAGGCATGCAGCTCTTTCCATGAGCTCTTAGTGGAGGTCTGTTTTATTTTAAAGGAAGTACCCTTTTCCGGACTCCTACGCCCTCTGGGTGAGCATCATTTTTATTCCAAGATCACTGACTCCCTCCGCACCCCTGTGGGCCTGCTGAGCAGCATTGAGTCCCATACGTCCCACGGAGGCCCTCTGTGTCTGCAGAGTCTCGGGCAACACACTGTACGTTACTTCAGGAGAGCTCCGTTTCCAGAGCACTCGAACAGCATCAGAACCACATTTCTAGGCAGTCCAACATGCCCTGGAAGTCTTCGACATTGCCCTCGTCTGAGCTGCCCTGAGAAAACAGTCTGCTTAGAATTTATCAAAGACCTCGTTCCTGAAGTCACTCTATTCAAGGAGAAATACAGCATCTTACCATGCTGTGTCGCTCACAGGGCAAGAAACGTGAGAACTTGCCTCGAGGTAAGGCCATGAAATGCTATGCAGAAGCAGAGGCGTGTAGCAGTTTCCATGAGGCCGTAGTCGCTTATCTTCAGCATTTTAAAGCCAGTACGCTTTTCAGGACACCTAGGTGCCTCGCCTGGAAACCCTATTCCCTGCAAAAACACTGAGTACCCTCAGGCTCCCCTGGCCCTTCTAAGCACTATCCAGGGAAGGAGCTTTCCGACTCACAGTGTGTATGCCGAGTGTAGGGCAACACAGTGCACTCTTATTGGAACATCTTGATTTAGCCAGCATCGCACAGGTTCACGAGCACCGTTAAGCAAGTTCCAACAGGCCGTGGAAGTCGCTCTCATTCCCTAGTTTGAGCTGTACAGAGACAAACAGTAAGCTTCTCCTTCCATTCAGGACCTCCTACCTGAAGTCACCCTGCCTCCTGAAGAAAGACGACCTCGTTTCTATTGCAACTAAAGCACAGTTGTTCCTGTAGCAGGGCAGGCTTTTGAAGAGGCACGGGCCCAGAGGCATAGCTAGGGCTTTCCTTGGTGAGGCCGTTCACTACATTCAGGACACCCTGCCTCGAGAAGTTGATTCAGGGAAACAACCAGTGTGTACTCTGTGTTTCTTTTGCCTTGTTAGAAACCACAGAGATGTATGCTACCTGTGCCCATGGAAATTGGGGCATGATGGGACTAGCCTTGCTTTCCATTTGGAAAGCTCCATTCTTGCTTTCGTGAAGCTCCCTGAAATTCTCTGCTGTTGACAGGCCCCTGGCCACTGTAGGCTTGGGTCTGGGAAGAAAATGAGTTTTCTCTGTCTACACACGGAGCTTCATTGGCCGCGGTGGGCCGCACCTTGCCATGCTCTACAGCTAAAGGGAATCTCAACGTGAGTCCTTGCCTCGAGGTAAGGCCCTGAGTAGCCCTACAGAAAAGGAGGCATGCAGCTCTTTCCATTAGCTCTTAGTCGCTGTTCTGGTTTACTTTAAAGGAAGTACCCTTTTCAGGACCTCTAGGCCCCTCGGTTGAGCATCATTTTTGTTCCAAGGTCTCTGAGTACCTCCACACCCCTGTAGGCCTGCTGAGCAACAACGAGGCCCATTGGTCCCTCGGAGGTCCTCTGTGTCTGCTGAGTCATGGGCAACACACTGCACTCTTTCTTGTGATATCTTGATTCACAGCACTCGCACAGGTTCAAGAGCAACGTTCAAGCAAGTTCCAACATGCCGTGGAAATCGCACTCAATCCCTAGTCTGAGCTGCACAGAGAAAAACACTAGGCTTCTCCTTCCAATCAGGACCTCCTACCTGAAGTCACCCTGCTTCCAGGAGAAAGACGGCTTGCTTTCCTTTTGCAAGTAAAGCACAGTTTTTCCTGTAGCACTGCAGGCTTTTGAAAAGGCAGGGGCCCAGAGGCCTGCCTAGGGCGTTCCTTGGTGAGGCCTCGGGCCCAGTGGCCTGGCTAGGGCGTTCCTTGGTGAGGCCGTTCACTAGATGCAGAACACCCTGCCTCGAGAAGTTGATTCAGGGAAGCAACCAGTGTGTACTCGGTGTCTCTTTTGACTCGTTAAAAACCACAGAGATGTATGCTGCCTGTGTCCATGGAAATGGGGGCATGATGGGACTAGCCTTGCTTTCCGTTTGGAAACCTCCTTTCTTGCTGCCGTGAAGCTCCCTGAAATTCTCTGCTGTTGACAGGCCTCTGGCCACTGTAGGCATGGGTCTGGGAAGAAAATGAGTTTTCCCTGGGTACACACGGAGCTATATAGGCCAGGGTGGGGCTCACCTTGCCATGCTCTAGAGCTAAAGGGAATCTCCACGTGAGTCCTTGCCTCGAGGTAAGGCCCTGAGTAGCCCTGCAGAAAGGGAGGCATGCAGCTCTTGCCATGAGCTCTTAGTGGAGGTCTGTTTTATTTTAAAGGAAGTACCCTTTTCCGGACTCCTACGCCCTCTGGGTGAGCATCATTTTTATTCCAAGATCACTGACTCCCTCCGCACCCCTGTGGGCCTGCTGAGCAGCATTGAGTCCCATACGTCCCACGGAGGCCCTCTGTGTCTGCAGAGTCTCGGGCAACACACTGTACGTTACTTCAGGAGAGCTCCGTTTCCAGAGCACTCGAACAGCATCAGAACCACATTTCTAGGCAGTCCAACATGCCCTGGAAGTCTTCGACATTGCCCTCGTCTGAGCTGCCCTGAGAAAACAGTCTGCTTAGAATTTATCAAAGACCTCGTTCCTGAAGTCACTCTATTCAAGGAGAAATACAGCATCTTACCATGCTGTGTCGCTCACAGGGCAAGAAACGTGAGAACTTGCCTCGAGGTAAGGCCATGAAATGCTATGCAGAAGCAGAGGCGTGTAGCAGTTTCCATGAGGCCGTAGTCGCTTATCTTCAGCATTTTAAAGCCAGTACGCTTTTCAGGACACCTAGGTGCCTCGCCTGGAAACCCTATTCCCTGCAAAAACACTGAGTACCCTCAGGCTCCCCTGGCCCTTCTAAGCACTATCCAGGGAAGGAGCTTTCCGACTCACAGTGTGTATGCCGAGTGTAGGGCAACACAGTGCACTCTTATTGGAACATCTTGATTTAGCCAGCATCGCACAGGTTCACGAGCACCGTTAAGCAAGTTCCAACAGGCCGTGGAAGTCGCTCTCATTCCCTAGTTTGAGCTGTACAGAGACAAACAGTAAGCTTCTCCTTCCATTCAGGACCTCCTACCTGAAGTCACCCTGCCTCCTGAAGAAAGACGACCTCGTTTCTATTGCAACTAAAGCACAGTTGTTCCTGTAGCAGGGCAGGCTTTTGAAGAGGCACGGGCCCAGAGGCATAGCTAGGGCTTTCCTTGGTGAGGCCGTTCACTACATTCAGGACACCCTGCCTCGAGAAGTTGATTCAGGGAAACAACCAGTGTGTACTCTGTGTCTCTTTTGCCTTGTTAGAAACCACAGAGATGTATGCTGCCTGTGCCCATGGAAATTGGGGCATGATGGGACTAGCCTTGCTTTCCATTTGGAAAGCTCCATTCTTGCTTTCGTGAAGCTCCCTGAAATTCTCTGCTGTTGACAGGCCCCTGGCCACTGTAGGCTTGGGTCTGGGAAGAAAATGAGTTTTCTCTGTCTACACACGGAGCTTCATTGGCCGCGGTGGGGCGCACCTTGCCATGCTCTAGAGCTAAAGGGAATCTCAACGTGAGTCCTTGCCTCGAGGTAAGGCCCTGAGTAGCCCTACAGAAAAGGAGGCATGCAGCTCTTTCCATTAGCTCTTAGTCGCTGTTCTGGTTTACTTTAAAGGAAGTACCCTTTTCAGGACTCCTAGGCCCCTCGGTTGAGCATCAATTTTGTTCCAAGATCTCTGAGTACCTCCACACCCCTGTAGGCCTGCTGAGCAACAACGAGGCCCATTGGTCCCTCGGAGGTCCTCTGTGTCTGCTGAGTCATGGGCAACACACTGCACTCTTTCTTGTGATATCTTGATTCACAGCACTCGCACAGGTTCAAGAGCAACGTTCAAGCAAGTTCCAACATGCCGTGGAAATCGCACTCAATCCCTAGTCTGAGCTGCACAGAGAAAAACACTAGGCTTCTCCTTCCAATCAGGACCTCCTACCTGAAGTCACCCTGCTTCCAGGAGAAAGACGGCTTGCTTTCCTTTTGCAAGTAAAGCACAGTTTTTCCTGTAGCACTGCAGGCTTTTGAAAAGGCAGGGGCCCAGAGGCCTGCCTAGGGCGTTCCTTGGTGAGGCCTCGGGCCCAGTGGCCTGGCTAGGGCGTTCCTTGGTGAGGCCGTTCACTAGATGCAGAACACCCTGCCTCGAGAAGTTGATTCAGGGAAGCAACCAGTGTGTACTCGGTGTCTCTTTTGACTCGTTAAAAACCACAGAGATGTATGCTGCCTGTGTCCATGGAAATGGGGGCATGATGGGACTAGCCTTGCTTTCCGTTTGGAAACCTCCTTTCTTGCTGCCGTGAAGCTCCCTGAAATTCTCTGCTGTTGACAGGCCTCTGGCCACTGTAGGCATGGGTCTGGGAAGAAAATGAGTTTTCCCTGGGTACACACGGAGCTATATAGGCCAGGGTGGGGCTCACCTTGCCATGCTCTAGAGCTAAAGGGAATCTCCACGTGAGTCCTTGCCTCGAGGTAAGGCCCTGAGTAGCCCTGCAGAAAGGGAGGCATGCAGCTCTTGCCATGAGCTCTTAGTGGAGGTCTGTTTTATTTTAAAGGAAGTACCCTTTTCCGGACTCCTACGCCCTCTGGGTGAGCATCATTTTTATTCCAAGATCACTGACTCCCTCCGCACCCCTGTGGGCCTGCTGAGCAGCATTGAGTCCCATACGTCCCACGGAGGCCCTCTGTGTCTGCAGAGTCTCGGGCAACACACTGTACGTTACTTCAGGAGAGCTCCGTTTCCAGAGCACTCGAACAGCATCAGAACCACATTTCTAGGCAGTCCAACATGCCCTGGAAGTCTTCGACATTGCCCTCGTCTGAGCTGCCCTGAGAAAACAGTCTGCTTAGAATTTATCAAAGACCTCGTTCCTGAAGTCACTCTATTCAAGGAGAAATACAGCATCTTACCATGCTGTGTCGCTCACAGGGCAAGAAACGTGAGAACTTGCCTCGAGGTAAGGCCATGAAATGCTATGCAGAAGCAGAGGCGTGTAGCAGTTTCCATGAGGCCGTAGTCGCTTATCTTCAGCATTTTAAAGCCAGTACGCTTTTCAGGACACCTAGGTGCCTCGCCTGGAAACCCTATTCCCTGCAAAAACACTGAGTACCCTCAGGCTCCCCTGGCCCTTCTAAGCACTATCCAGGGAAGGAGCTTTCCGACTCACAGTGTGTATGCCGAGTGTAGGGCAACACAGTGCACTCTTATTGGAACATCTTGATTTAGCCAGCATCGCACAGGTTCACGAGCACCGTTAAGCAAGTTCCAACAGGCCGTGGAAGTCGCTCTCATTCCCTAGTTTGAGCTGTACAGAGACAAACAGTAAGCTTCTCCTTCCATTCAGGACCTCCTACCTGAAGTCACCCTGCCTCCTGAAGAAAGACGACCTCGTTTCTATTGCAACTAAAGCACAGTTGTTCCTGTAGCAGGGCAGGCTTTTGAAGAGGCACGGGCCCAGAGGCATAGCTAGGGCTTTCCTTGGTGAGGCCGTTCACTACATTCAGGACACCCTGCCTCGAGAAGTTGATTCAGGGAAGCAACCAGTGTGTACTCGGTGTCTCTTTTGACTCGTTAAAAACCACAGAGATGTATGCTGCCTGTGTCCATGGAAATGGGGGCATGATGGGACTAGCCTTGCTTTCCGTTTGGAAACCTCCTTTCTTGCTGCCGTGAAGCTCCCTGAAATTCTCTGCTGTTGACAGGCCTCTGGCCACTGTAGGCATGGGTCTGGGAAGAAAATGAGTTTTCCCTGGGTACACACGGAGCTATATAGGCCAGGGTGGGGCTCACCTTGCCATGCTCTAGAGCTAAAGGGAATCTCCACGTGAGTCCTTGCCTCGAGGTAAGGCCCTGAGTAGCCCTGCAGAAAGGGAGGCATGCAGCTCTTTCCATGAGCTCTTAGTGGAGGTCTGTTTTATTTTAAAGGAAGTACCCTTTTCCGGACTCCTACGCCCTCTGGGTGAGCATCATTTTTATTCCAAGATCACTGACTCCCTCCGCACCCCTGTGGGCCTGCTGAGCAGCATTGAGTCCCATACGTCCCACGGAGGCCCTCTGTGTCTGCAGAGTCTCGGGCAACACACTGTACGTTACTTCAGGAGAGCTCCGTTTCCAGAGCACTCGAACAGCATCAGAACCACATTTCTAGGCAGTCCAACATGCCCTGGAAGTCTTCGACATTGCCCTCGTCTGAGCTGCCCTGAGAAAACAGTCTGCTTAGAATTTATCAAAGACCTCGTTCCTGAAGTCACTCTATTCAAGGAGAAATACAGCATCTTACCATGCTGTGTCGCTCACAGGGCAAGAAACGTGAGAACTTGCCTCGAGGTAAGGCCATGAAATGCTATGCAGAAGCAGAGGCGTGTAGCAGTTTCCATGAGGCCGTAGTCGCTTATCTTCAGCATTTTAAAGCCAGTACGCTTTTCAGGACACCTAGGTGCCTCGCCTGGAAACCCTATTCCCTGCAAAAACACTGAGTACCCTCAGGCTCCCCTGGCCCTTCTAAGCACTATCCAGGGAAGGAGCTTTCCGACTCACAGTGTGTATGCCGAGTGTAGGGCAACACAGTGCACTCTTATTGGAACATCTTGATTTAGCCAGCATCGCACAGGTTCACGAGCACCGTTAAGCAAGTTCCAACAGGCCGTGGAAGTCGCTCTCATTCCCTAGTTTGAGCTGTACAGAGACAAACAGTAAGCTTCTCCTTCCATTCAGGACCTCCTACCTGAAGTCACCCTGCCTCCTGAAGAAAGACGACCTCGTTTCTATTGCAACTAAAGCACAGTTGTTCCTGTAGCAGGGCAGGCTTTTGAAGAGGCACGGGCCCAGAGGCATAGCTAGGGCTTTCCTTGGTGAGGCCGTTCACTACATTCAGGACACCCTGCCTCGAGAAGTTGATTCAGGGAAACAACCAGTGTGTACTCTGTGTCTCTTTTGCCTTGTTAGAAACCACAGAGATGTATGCTACCTGTGCCCATGGAAATTGGGGCATGATGGGACTAGCCTTGCTTTCCATTTGGAAAGCTCCATTCTTGCTTTCGTGAAGCTCCCTGAAATTCTCTGCTGTTGACAGGCCCCTGGCCACTGTAGGCTTGGGTCTGGGAAGAAAATGAGTTTTCTCTGTCTACACACGGAGCTTCATTGGCCGCGGTGGGCCGCACCTTGCCATGCTCTACAGCTAAAGGGAATCTCAACGTGAGTCCTTGCCTCGAGGTAAGGCCCTGAGTAGCCCTACAGAAAAGGAGGCATGCAGCTCTTTCCATTAGCTCTTAGTCGCTGTTCTGGTTTACTTTAAAGGAAGTACCCTTTTCAGGACCTCTAGGCCCCTCGGTTGAGCATCATTTTTGTTCCAAGGTCTCTGAGTACCTCCACACCCCTGTAGGCCTGCTGAGCAACAACGAGGCCCATTGGTCCCTCGGAGGTCCTCTGTGTCTGCTGAGTCATGGGCAACACACTGCACTCTTTCTTGTGATATCTTGATTCACAGCACTCGCACAGGTTCAAGAGCAACGTTCAAGCAAGTTCCAACATGCCGTGGAAATCGCACTCAATCCCTAGTCTGAGCTGCACAGAGAAAAACACTAGGCTTCTCCTTCCAATCAGGACCTCCTACCTGAAGTCACCCTGCTTCCAGGAGAAAGACGGCTTGCTTTCCTTTTGCAAGTAAAGCACAGTTTTTCCTGTAGCACTGCAGGCTTTTGAAAAGGCAGGGGCCCAGAGGCCTGCCTAGGGCGTTCCTTGGTGAGGCCTCGGGCCCAGTGGCCTGGCTAGGGCGTTCCTTGGTGAGGCCGTTCACTAGATGCAGAACACCCTGCCTCGAGAAGTTGATTCAGGGAAGCAACCAGTGTGTACTCGGTGTCTCTTTTGACTCGTTAAAAACCACAGAGATGTATGCTGCCTGTGTCCATGGAAATGGGGGCATGATGGGACTAGCCTTGCTTTCCGTTTGGAAACCTCCTTTCTTGCTGCCGTGAAGCTCCCTGAAATTCTCTGCTGTTGACAGGCCTCTGGCCACTGTAGGCATGGGTCTGGGAAGAAAATGAGTTTTCCCTGGGTACACACGGAGCTATATAGGCCAGGGTGGGGCTCACCTTGCCATGCTCTAGAGCTAAAGGGAATCTCCACGTGAGTCCTTGCCTCGAGGTAAGGCCCTGAGTAGCCCTGCAGAAAGGGAGGCATGCAGCTCTTGCCATGAGCTCTTAGTGGAGGTCTGTTTTATTTTAAAGGAAGTACCCTTTTCCGGACTCCTACGCCCTCTGGGTGAGCATCATTTTTATTCCAAGATCACTGACTCCCTCCGCACCCCTGTGGGCCTGCTGAGCAGCATTGAGTCCCATACGTCCCACGGAGGCCCTCTGTGTCTGCAGAGTCTCGGGCAACACACTGTACGTTACTTCAGGAGAGCTCCGTTTCCAGAGCACTCGAACAGCATCAGAACCACATTTCTAGGCAGTCCAACATGCCCTGGAAGTCTTCGACATTGCCCTCGTCTGAGCTGCCCTGAGAAAACAGTCTGCTTAGAATTTATCAAAGACCTCGTTCCTGAAGTCACTCTATTCAAGGAGAAATACAGCATCTTACCATGCTGTGTCGCTCACAGGGCAAGAAACGTGAGAACTTGCCTCGAGGTAAGGCCATGAAATGCTATGCAGAAGCAGAGGCGTGTAGCAGTTTCCATGAGGCCGTAGTCGCTTATCTTCAGCATTTTAAAGCCAGTACGCTTTTCAGGACACCTAGGTGCCTCGCCTGGAAACCCTATTCCCTGCAAAAACACTGAGTACCCTCAGGCTCCCCTGGCCCTTCTAAGCACTATCCAGGGAAGGAGCTTTCCGACTCACAGTGTGTATGCCGAGTGTAGGGCAACACAGTGCACTCTTATTGGAACATCTTGATTTAGCCAGCATCGCACAGGTTCACGAGCACCGTTAAGCAAGTTCCAACAGGCCGTGGAAGTCGCTCTCATTCCCTAGTTTGAGCTGTACAGAGACAAACAGTAAGCTTCTCCTTCCATTCAGGACCTCCTACCTGAAGTCACCCTGCCTCCTGAAGAAAGACGACCTCGTTTCTATTGCAACTAAAGCACAGTTGTTCCTGTAGCAGGGCAGGCTTTTGAAGAGGCACGGGCCCAGAGGCATAGCTAGGGCTTTCCTTGGTGAGGCCGTTCACTACATTCAGGACACCCTGCCTCGAGAAGTTGATTCAGGGAAACAACCAGTGTGTACTCTGTGTCTCTTTTGCCTTGTTAGAAACCACAGAGATGTATGCTGCCTGTGCCCATGGAAATTGGGGCATGATGGGACTAGCCTTGCTTTCCATTTGGAAAGCTCCATTCTTGCTTTCGTGAAGCTCCCTGAAATTCTCTGCTGTTGACAGGCCCCTGGCCACTGTAGGCTTGGGTCTGGGAAGAAAATGAGTTTTCTCTGTCTACACACGGAGCTTCATTGGCCGCGGTGGGCCGCACCTTGCCATGCTCTACAGCTAAAGGGAATCTCAACGTGAGTCCTTGCCTCGAGGTAAGGCCCTGAGTAGCCCTACAGAAAAGGAGGCATGCAGCTCTTTCCATTAGCTCTTAGTCGCTGTTCTGGTTTACTTTAAAGGAAGTACCCTTTTCAGGACCTCTAGGCCCCTCGGTTGAGCATCATTTTTGTTCCAAGGTCTCTGAGTACCTCCACACCCCTGTAGGCCTGCTGAGCAACAACGAGGCCCATTGGTCCCTCGGAGGTCCTCTGTGTCTGCTGAGTCATGGGCAACACACTGCACTCTTTCTTGTGATATCTTGATTCACAGCACTCGCACAGGTTCAAGAGCAACGTTCAAGCAAGTTCCAACATGCCGTGGAAATCGCACTCAATCCCTAGTCTGAGCTGCACAGAGAAAAACACTAGGCTTCTCCTTCCAATCAGGACCTCCTACCTGAAGTCACCCTGCTTCCAGGAGAAAGACGGCTTGCTTTCCTTTTGCAAGTAAAGCACAGTTTTTCCTGTAGCACTGCAGGCTTTTGAAAAGGCAGGGGCCCAGAGGCCTGCCTAGGGCGTTCCTTGGTGAGGCCTCGGGCCCAGTGGCCTGGCTAGGGCGTTCCTTGGTGAGGCCGTTCACTAGATGCAGAACACCCTGCCTCGAGAAGTTGATTCAGGGAAGCAACCAGTGTGTACTCGGTGTCTCTTTTGACTCGTTAAAAACCACAGAGATGTATGCTGCCTGTGTCCATGGAAATGGGGGCATGATGGGACTAGCCTTGCTTTCCGTTTGGAAACCTCCTTTCTTGCTGCCGTGAAGCTCCCTGAAATTCTCTGCTGTTGACAGGCCTCTGGCCACTGTAGGCATGGGTCTGGGAAGAAAATGAGTTTTCCCTGGGTACACACGGAGCTATATAGGCCAGGGTGGGGCTCACCTTGCCATGCTCTAGAGCTAAAGGGAATCTCCACGTGAGTCCTTGCCTCGAGGTAAGGCCCTGAGTAGCCCTGCAGAAAGGGAGGCATGCAGCTCTTGCCATGAGCTCTTAGTGGAGGTCTGTTTTATTTTAAAGGAAGTACCCTTTTCCGGACTCCTACGCCCTCTGGGTGAGCATCATGTTTATTCCAAGATCACTGACTCCCTCCGCACCCCTGTGGGCCTGCTGAGCAGCATTGAGTCCCATACGTCCCACGGAGGCCCTCTGTGTCTGCAGAGTCTCGGGCAACACACTGTACGTTACTTCAGGAGAGCTCCGTTTCCAGAGCACTCGAACAGCATCAGAACCACATTTCTAGGCAGTCCAACATGCCCTGGAAGTCTTCGACATTGCCCTCGTCTGAGCTGCCCTGAGAAAACAGTCTGCTTAGAATTTATCAAAGACCTCGTTCCTGAAGTCACTCTATTCAAGGAGAAATACAGCATCTTACCATGCTGTGTCGCTCACAGGGCAAGAAACGTGAGAACTTGCCTCGAGGTAAGGCCATGAAATGCTATGCAGAAGCAGAGGCGTGTAGCAGTTTCCATGAGGCCGTAGTCGCTTATCTTCAGCATTTTAAAGCCAGTACGCTTTTCAGGACACCTAGGTGCCTCGCCTGGAAACCCTATTCCCTGCAAAAACACTGAGTACCCTCAGGCTCCCCTGGCCCTTCTAAGCACTATCCAGGGAAGGAGCTTTCCGACTCACAGTGTGTATGCCGAGTGTAGGGCAACACAGTGCACTCTTATTGGAACATCTTGATTTAGCCAGCATCGCACAGGTTCACGAGCACCGTTAAGCAAGTTCCAACAGGCCGTGGAAGTCGCTCTCATTCCCTAGTTTGAGCTGTACAGAGACAAACAGTAAGCTTCTCCTTCCATTCAGGACCTCCTACCTGAAGTCACCCTGCCTCCTGAAGAAAGACGACCTCGTTTCTATTGCAACTAAAGCACAGTTGTTCCTGTAGCAGGGCAGGCTTTTGAAGAGGCACGGGCCCAGAGGCATAGCTAGGGCTTTCCTTGGTGAGGCCGTTCACTACATTCAGGACACCCTGCCTCGAGAAGTTGATTCAGGGAAACAACCAGTGTGTACTCTGTGTCTCTTTTGCCTTGTTAGAAACCACAGAGATGTATGCTGCCTGTGCCCATGGAAATTGGGGCATGATGGGACTAGCCTTGCTTTCCATTTGGAAAGCTCCATTCTTGCTTTCGTGAAGCTCCCTGAAATTCTCTGCTGTTGACAGGCCCCTGGCCACTGTAGGCTTGGGTCTGGGAAGAAAATGAGTTTTCTCTGTCTACACACGGAGCTTCATTGGCCGCGGTGGGGCGCACCTTGCCATGCTCTAGAGCTAAAGGGAATCTCAACGTGAGTCCTTGCCTCGAGGTAAGGCCCTGAGTAGCCCTACAGAAAAGGAGGCATGCAGCTCTTTCCATTAGCTCTTAGTCGCTGTTCTGGTTTACTTTAAAGGAAGTACCCTTTTCAGGACTCCTAGGCCCCTCGGTTGAGCATCAATTTTGTTCCAAGATCTCTGAGTACCTCCACACCCCTGTAGGCCTGCTGAGCAACAACGAGGCCCATTGGTCCCTCGGAGGTCCTCTGTGTCTGCTGAGTCATGGGCAACACACTGCACTCTTTCTTGTGATATCTTGATTCACAGCACTCGCACAGGTTCAAGAGCAACGTTCAAGCAAGTTCCAACATGCCGTGGAAATCGCACTCAATCCCTAGTCTGAGCTGCACAGAGAAAAACACTAGGCTTCTCCTTCCAATCAGGACCTCCTACCTGAAGTCACCCTGCTTCCAGGAGAAAGACGGCTTGCTTTCCTTTTGCAAGTAAAGCACAGTTTTTCCTGTAGCACTGCAGGCTTTTGAAAAGGCAGGGGCCCAGAGGCCTGCCTAGGGCGTTCCTTGGTGAGGCCTCGGGCCCAGTGGCCTGGCTAGGGCGTTCCTTGGTGAGGCCGTTCACTAGATGCAGAACACCCTGCCTCGAGAAGTTGATTCAGGGAAGCAACCAGTGTGTACTCGGTGTCTCTTTTGACTCGTTAAAAACCACAGAGATGTATGCTGCCTGTGTCCATGGAAATGGGGGCATGATGGGACTAGCCTTGCTTTCCGTTTGGAAACCTCCTTTCTTGCTGCCGTGAAGCTCCCTGAAATTCTCTGCTGTTGACAGGCCTCTGGCCACTGTAGGCATGGGTCTGGGAAGAAAATGAGTTTTCCCTGGGTACACACGGAGCTATATAGGCCAGGGTGGGGCTCACCTTGCCATGCTCTAGAGCTAAAGGGAATCTCCACGTGAGTCCTTGCCTCGAGGTAAGGCCCTGAGTAGCCCTGCAGAAAGGGAGGCATGCAGCTCTTGCCATGAGCTCTTAGTGGAGGTCTGTTTTATTTTAAAGGAAGTACCCTTTTCAGGACTCCTACGGTCTTCGGGTGAGCATCATTTTTATTCCAAGATCACTGACTCCCTCCGCACCCCTGTGGGCCTGCTGAGCAGCATTGAGTCCCATACGTCCCACGGAGGCCCTCTGTGTCTGCAGAGTCTCGGGCAACACACTGTACGTTACTTCAGGAGAGCTCCGTTTCCAGAGCACTCGAACAGCATCAGAACCACATTTCTAGGCAGTCCAACATGCCCTGGAAGTCTTCGACATTGCCCTCGTCTGAGCTGCCCTGAGAAAACAGTCTGCTTAGAATTTATCAAAGACCTCGTTCCTGAAGTCACTCTATTCAAGGAGAAATACAGCATCTTACCATGCTGTGTCGCTCACAGGGCAAGAAACGTGAGAACTTGCCTCGAGGTAAGGCCATGAAATGCTATGCAGAAGCAGAGGCGTGTAGCAGTTTCCATGAGGCCGTAGTCGCTTATCTTCAGCATTTTAAAGCCAGTACGCTTTTCAGGACACCTAGGTGCCTCGCCTGGAAACCCTATTCCCTGCAAAAACACTGAGTACCCTCAGGCTCCCCTGGCCCTTCTAAGCACTATCCAGGGAAGGAGCTTTCCGACTCACAGTGTGTATGCCGAGTGTAGGGCAACACAGTGCACTCTTATTGGAACATCTTGATTTAGCCAGCATCGCACAGGTTCACGAGCACCGTTAAGCAAGTTCCAACAGGCCGTGGAAGTCGCTCTCATTCCCTAGTTTGAGCTGTACAGAGACAAACAGTAAGCTTCTCCTTCCATTCAGGACCTCCTACCTGAAGTCACCCTGCCTCCTGAAGAAAGACGACCTCGTTTCTATTGCAACTAAAGCACAGTTGTTCCTGTAGCAGGGCAGGCTTTTGAAGAGGCACGGGCCCAGAGGCATAGCTAGGGCTTTCCTTGGTGAGGCCGTTCACTACATTCAGGACACCCTGCCTCGAGAAGTTGATTCAGGGAAACAACCAGTGTGTACTCTGTGTCTCTTTTGCCTTGTTAGAAACCACAGAGATGTATGCTGCCTGTGCCCATGGAAATTGGGGCATGATGGGACTAGCCTTGCTTTCCATTTGGAAAGCTCCATTCTTGCTTTCGTGAAGCTCCCTGAAATTCTCTGCTGTTGACAGGCCCCTGGCCACTGTAGGCTTGGGTCTGGGAAGAAAATGAGTTTTCTCTGTCTACACACGGAGCTTCATTGGCCGCGGTGGGGCGCACCTTGCCATGCTCTAGAGCTAAAGGGAATCTCAACGTGAGTCCTTGCCTCGAGGTAAGGCCCTGAGTAGCCCTACAGAAAAGGAGGCATGCAGCTCTTTCCATTAGCTCTTAGTCGCTGTTCTGGTTTACTTTAAAGGAAGTACCCTTTTCAGGACTCCTAGGCCCCTCGGTTGAGCATCAATTTTGTTCCAAGATCTCTGAGTACCTCCACACCCCTGTAGGCCTGCTGAGCAACAACGAGGCCCATTGGTCCCTCGGAGGTCCTCTGTGTCTGCTGAGTCATGGGCAACACACTGCACTCTTTCTTGTGATATCTTGATTCACAGCACTCGCACAGGTTCAAGAGCAACGTTCAAGCAAGTTCCAACATGCCGTGGAAATCGCACTCAATCCCTAGTCTGAGCTGCACAGAGAAAAACACTAGGCTTCTCCTTCCAATCAGGACCTCCTACCTGAAGTCACCCTGCTTCCAGGAGAAAGACGGCTTGCTTTCCTTTTGCAAGTAAAGCACAGTTTTTCCTGTAGCACTGCAGGCTTTTGAAAAGGCAGGGGCCCAGAGGCCTGCCTAGGGCGTTCCTTGGTGAGGCCTCGGGCCCAGTGGCCTGGCTAGGGCGTTCCTTGGTGAGGCCGTTCACTAGATGCAGAACACCCTGCCTCGAGAAGTTGATTCAGGGAAGCAACCAGTGTGTACTCGGTGTCTCTTTTGACTCGTTAAAAACCACAGAGATGTATGCTGCCTGTGTCCATGGAAATGGGGGCATGATGGGACTAGCCTTGCTTTCCGTTTGGAAACCTCCTTTCTTGCTGCCGTGAAGCTCCCTGAAATTCTCTGCTGTTGACAGGCCTCTGGCCACTGTAGGCATGGGTCTGGGAAGAAAATGAGTTTTCCCTGGGTACACACGGAGCTATATAGGCCAGGGTGGGGCTCACCTTGCCATGCTCTAGAGCTAAAGGGAATCTCCACGTGAGTCCTTGCCTCGAGGTAAGGCCCTGAGTAGCCCTGCAGAAAGGGAGGCATGCAGCTCTTTCCATGAGCTCTTAGTGGAGGTCTGTTTTATTTTAAAGGAAGTACCCTTTTCAGGACTCCTACGGTCTTCGGGTGAGCATCATGTTTATTCCAAGATCACTGACTCCCTCCGCACCCCTGTGGGCCTGCTGAGCAGCATTGAGTCCCATACGTCCCACGGAGGCCCTCTGTGTCTGCAGAGTCTCGGGCAACACACTGTACGTTACTTCAGGAGAGCTCCGTTTCCAGAGCACTCGAACAGCATCAGAACCACATTTCTAGGCAGTCCAACATGCCCTGGAAGTCTTCGACATTGCCCTCGTCTGAGCTGCCCTGAGAAAACAGTCTGCTTAGAATTTATCAAAGACCTCGTTCCTGAAGTCACTCTATTCAAGGAGAAATACAGCATCTTACCATGCTGTGTCGCTCACAGGGCAAGAAACGTGAGAACTTGCCTCGAGGTAAGGCCATGAAATGCTATGCAGAAGCAGAGGCGTGTAGCAGTTTCCATGAGGCCGTAGTCGCTTATCTTCAGCATTTTAAAGCCAGTACGCTTTTCAGGACACCTAGGTGCCTCGCCTGGAAACCCTATTCCCTGCAAAAACACTGAGTACCCTCAGGCTCCCCTGGCCCTTCTAAGCACTATCCAGGGAAGGAGCTTTCCGACTCACAGTGTGTATGCCGAGTGTAGGGCAACACAGTGCACTCTTATTGGAACATCTTGATTTAGCCAGCATCGCACAGGTTCACGAGCACCGTTAAGCAAGTTCCAACAGGCCGTGGAAGTCGCTCTCATTCCCTAGTTTGAGCTGTACAGAGACAAACAGTAAGCTTCTCCTTCCATTCAGGACCTCCTACCTGAAGTCACCCTGCCTCCTGAAGAAAGACGACCTCGTTTCTATTGCAACTAAAGCACAGTTGTTCCTGTAGCAGGGCAGGCTTTTGAAGAGGCACGGGCCCAGAGGCATAGCTAGGGCTTTCCTTGGTGAGGCCGTTCACTACATTCAGGACACCCTGCCTCGAGAAGTTGATTCAGGGAAACAACCAGTGTGTACTCTGTGTCTCTTTTGCCTTGTTAGAAACCACAGAGATGTATGCTGCCTGTGCCCATGGAAATTGGGGCATGATGGGACTAGCCTTGCTTTCCATTTGGAAAGCTCCATTCTTGCTTTCGTGAAGCTCCCTGAAATTCTCTGCTGTTGACAGGCCCCTGGCCACTGTAGGCTTGGGTCTGGGAAGAAAATGAGTTTTCTCTGTCTACACACGGAGCTTCATTGGCCGCGGTGGGGCGCACCTTGCCATGCTCTAGAGCTAAAGGGAATCTCAACGTGAGTCCTTGCCTCGAGGTAAGGCCCTGAGTAGCCCTACAGAAAAGGAGGCATGCAGCTCTTTCCATTAGCTCTTAGTCGCTGTTCTGGTTTACTTTAAAGGAAGTACCCTTTTCAGGACTCCTAGGCCCCTCGGTTGAGCATCAATTTTGTTCCAAGATCTCTGAGTACCTCCACACCCCTGTAGGCCTGCTGAGCAACAACGAGGCCCATTGGTCCCTCGGAGGTCCTCTGTGTCTGCTGAGTCATGGGCAACACACTGCACTCTTTCTTGTGATATCTTGATTCACAGCACTCGCACAGGTTCAAGAGCAACGTTCAAGCAAGTTCCAACATGCCGTGGAAATCGCACTCAATCCCTAGTCTGAGCTGCACAGAGAAAAACACTAGGCTTCTCCTTCCAATCAGGACCTCCTACCTGAAGTCACCCTGCTTCCAGGAGAAAGACGGCTTGCTTTCCTTTTGCAAGTAAAGCACAGTTTTTCCTGTAGCACTGCAGGCTTTTGAAAAGGCAGGGGCCCAGAGGCCTGCCTAGGGCGTTCCTTGGTGAGGCCGTTCACTAGATGCAGAACACCCTGCCTCGAGAAGTTGATTCAGGGAAGCAACCAGTGTGTACTCGGTGTCTCTTTTGACTCGTTAAAAACCACAGAGATGTATGCTGCCTGTGTCCATGGAAATGGGGGCATGATGGGACTAGCCTTGCTTTCCGTTTGGAAACCTCCTTTCTTGCTGCCGTGAAGCTCCCTGAAATTCTCTGCTGTTGACAGGCCTCTGGCCACTGTAGGCATGGGTCTGGGAAGAAAATGAGTTTTCCCTGGGTACACACGGAGCTATATAGGCCAGGGTGGGGCTCACCTTGCCATGCTCTAGAGCTAAAGGGAATCTCCACGTGAGTCCTTGCCTCGAGGTAAGGCCCTGAGTAGCCCTGCAGAAAGGGAGGCATGCAGCTCTTGCCATGAGCTCTTAGTGGAGGTCTGTTTTATTTTAAAGGAAGTACCCTTTTCCGGACTCCTACGCCCTCTGGGTGAGCATCATTTTTATTCCAAGATCACTGACTCCCTCCGCACCCCTGTGGGCCTGCTGAGCAGCATTGAGTCCCATACGTCCCACGGAGGCCCTCTGTGTCTGCAGAGTCTCGGGCAACACACTGTACGTTACTTCAGGAGAGCTCCGTTTCCAGAGCACTCGAACAGCATCAGAACCACATTTCTAGGCAGTCCAACATGCCCTGGAAGTCTTCGACATTGCCCTCGTCTGAGCTGCCCTGAGAAAACAGTCTGCTTAGAATTTATCAAAGACCTCGTTCCTGAAGTCACTCTATTCAAGGAGAAATACAGCATCTTACCATGCTGTGTCGCTCACAGGGCAAGAAACGTGAGAACTTGCCTCGAGGTAAGGCCATGAAATGCTATGCAGAAGCAGAGGCGTGTAGCAGTTTCCATGAGGCCGTAGTCGCTTATCTTCAGCATTTTAAAGCCAGTACGCTTTTCAGGACACCTAGGTGCCTCGCCTGGAAACCCTATTCCCTGCAAAAACACTGAGTACCCTCAGGCTCCCCTGGCCCTTCTAAGCACTATCCAGGGAAGGAGCTTTCCGACTCACAGTGTGTATGCCGAGTGTAGGGCAACACAGTGCACTCTTATTGGAACATCTTGATTTAGCCAGCATCGCACAGGTTCACGAGCACCGTTAAGCAAGTTCCAACAGGCCGTGGAAGTCACTCTCATTCCCTAGTTTGAGCTGTACAGAGACAAACAGTAAGCTTCTCCTTCCATTCAGGACCTCCTACCTGAAGTCACCCTGCCTCCTGAAGAAAGACGACCTCGTTTCTATTGCAACTAAAGCACAGTTGTTCCTGTAGCAGGGCAGGCTTTTGAAGAGGCACGGGCCCAGAGGCATAGCTAGGGCTTTCCTTGGTGAGGCCGTTCACTACATTCAGGACACCCTGCCTCGAGAAGTTGATTCAGGGAAGCAACCAGTGTGTACTCGGTGTCTCTTTTGACTCGTTAAAAACCACAGAGATGTATGCTGCCTGTGTCCATGGAAATGGGGGCATGATGGGACTAGCCTTGCTTTCCGTTTGGAAACCTCCTTTCTTGCTGCCGTGAAGCTCCCTGAAATTCTCTGCTGTTGACAGGCCTCTGGCCACTGTAGGCATGGGTCTGGGAAGAAAATGAGTTTTCCCTGGGTACACACGGAGCTATATAGGCCAGGGTGGGGCTCACCTTGCCATGCTCTAGAGCTAAAGGGAATCTCAACGTGAGTCCTTGCCTCGAGGTAAGGCCCTGAGTAGCCCTACAGAAAAAGAGGCATGCAGCTCTTTCCATTAGCTCTTAGTCGCTGTTCTGGTTTACTTTAAAGGAAGTACCCTTTTCAGGACCTCTAGGCCCCTCGGTTGAGCATCATTTTTGTTCCAAGGTCTCTGAGTACCTCCACACCCCTGTAGGCCTGCTGAGCAACAACGAGGCCCATTGGTCCCTCGGAGGTCCTCTGTGTCTGCTGAGTCATGGGCAACACACTGCACTCTTTCTTGTGATATCTTGATTCACAGCACTCGCACAGGTTCAAGAGCAACGTTCAAGCAAGTTCCAACATGCCGTGGAAATCGCACTCAATCCCTAGTCTGAGCTGCACAGAGAAAAACACTAGGCTTCTCCTTCCAATCAGGACCTCCTACCTGAAGTCACCCTGCTTCCAGGAGAAAGACGGCTTGCTTTCCTTTTGCAAGTAAAGCACAGTTTTTCCTGTAGCACTGCAGGCTTTTGAAAAGGCAGGGGCCCAGAGGCCTGCCTAGGGCGTTCCTTGGTGAGGCCTCGGGCCCAGTGGCCTGGCTAGGGCGTTCCTTGGTGAGGCCGTTCACTAGATGCAGAACACCCTGCCTCGAGAAGTTGATTCAGGGAAGCAACCAGTGTGTACTCGGTGTCTCTTTTGACTCGTTAAAAACCACAGAGATGTATGCTGCCTGTGTCCATGGAAATGGGGGCATGATGGGACTAGCCTTGCTTTCCGTTTGGAAACCTCCTTTCTTGCTGCCGTGAAGCTCCCTGAAATTCTCTGCTGTTGACAGGCCTCTGGCCACTGTAGGCATGGGTCTGGGAAGAAAATGAGTTTTCCCTGGGTACACACGGAGCTATATAGGCCAGGGTGGGGCTCACCTTGCCATGCTCTAGAGCTAAAGGGAATCTCCACGTGAGTCCTTGCCTCGAGGTAAGGCCCTGAGTAGCCCTGCAGAAAGGGAGGCATGCAGCTCTTGCCATGAGCTCTTAGTGGAGGTCTGTTTTATTTTAAAGGAAGTACCCTTTTCCGGACTCCTACGCCCTCTGGGTGAGCATCATGTTTATTCCAAGATCACTGACTCCCTCCGCACCCCTGTGGGCCTGCTGAGCAGCATTGAGTCCCATACGTCCCACGGAGGCCCTCTGTGTCTGCAGAGTCTCGGGCAACACACTGTACGTTACTTCAGGAGAGCTCCGTTTCCAGAGCACTCGAACAGCATCAGAACCACATTTCTAGGCAGTCCAACATGCCCTGGAAGTCTTCGACATTGCCCTCGTCTGAGCTGCCCTGAGAAAACAGTCTGCTTAGAATTTATCAAAGACCTCGTTCCTGAAGTCACTCTATTCAAGGAGAAATACAGCATCTTACCATGCTGTGTCGCTCACAGGGCAAGAAACGTGAGAACTTGCCTCGAGGTAAGGCCATGAAATGCTATGCAGAAGCAGAGGCGTGTAGCAGTTTCCATGAGGCCGTAGTCGCTTATCTTCAGCATTTTAAAGCCAGTACGCTTTTCAGGACACCTAGGTGCCTCGCCTGGAAACCCTATTCCCTGCAAAAACACTGAGTACCCTCAGGCTCCCCTGGCCCTTCTAAGCACTATCCAGGGAAGGAGCTTTCCGACTCACAGTGTGTATGCCGAGTGTAGGGCAACACAGTGCACTCTTATTGGAACATCTTGATTTAGCCAGCATCGCACAGGTTCACGAGCACCGTTAAGCAAGTTCCAACAGGCCGTGGAAGTCGCTCTCATTCCCTAGTTTGAGCTGTACAGAGACAAACAGTAAGCTTCTCCTTCCATTCAGGACCTCCTACCTGAAGTCACCCTGCCTCCTGAAGAAAGACGACCTCGTTTCTATTGCAACTAAAGCACAGTTGTTCCTGTAGCAGGGCAGGCTTTTGAAGAGGCACGGGCCCAGAGGCATAGCTAGGGCTTTCCTTGGTGAGGCCGTTCACTACATTCAGGACACCCTGCCTCGAGAAGTTGATTCAGGGAAACAACCAGTGTGTACTCTGTGTCTCTTTTGCCTTGTTAGAAACCACAGAGATGTATGCTGCCTGTGCCCATGGAAATTGGGGCATGATGGGACTAGCCTTGCTTTCCATTTGGAAAGCTCCATTCTTGCTTTCGTGAAGCTCCCTGAAATTCTCTGCTGTTGACAGGCCCCTGGCCACTGTAGGCTTGGGTCTGGGAAGAAAATGAGTTTTCTCTGTCTACACACGGAGCTTCATTGGCCGCGGTGGGGCGCACCTTGCCATGCTCTAGAGCTAAAGGGAATCTCAACGTGAGTCCTTGCCTCGAGGTAAGGCCCTGAGTAGCCCTACAGAAAAGGAGGCATGCAGCTCTTTCCATTAGCTCTTAGTCGCTGTTCTGGTTTACTTTAAAGGAAGTACCCTTTTCAGGACTCCTAGGCCCCTCGGTTGAGCATCAATTTTGTTCCAAGATCTCTGAGTACCTCCACACCCCTGTAGGCCTGCTGAGCAACAACGAGGCCCATTGGTCCCTCGGAGGTCCTCTGTGTCTGCTGAGTCATGGGCAACACACTGCACTCTTTCTTGTGATATCTTGATTCACAGCACTCGCACAGGTTCAAGAGCAACGTTCAAGCAAGTTCCAACATGCCGTGGAAATCGCACTCAATCCCTAGTCTGAGCTGCACAGAGAAAAACACTAGGCTTCTCCTTCCAATCAGGACCTCCTACCTGAAGTCACCCTGCTTCCAGGAGAAAGACGGCTTGCTTTCCTTTTGCAAGTAAAGCACAGTTTTTCCTGTAGCACTGCAGGCTTTTGAAAAGGCAGGGGCCCAGAGGCCTGCCTAGGGCGTTCCTTGGTGAGGCCGTTCACTAGATGCAGAACACCCTGCCTCGAGAAGTTGATTCAGGGAAGCAACCAGTGTGTACTCGGTGTCTCTTTTGACTCGTTAAAAACCACAGAGATGTATGCTGCCTGTGTCCATGGAAATGGGGGCATGATGGGACTAGCCTTGCTTTCCGTTTGGAAACCTCCTTTCTTGCTGCCGTGAAGCTCCCTGAAATTCTCTGCTGTTGACAGGCCTCTGGCCACTGTAGGCATGGGTCTGGGAAGAAAATGAGTTTTCCCTGGGTACACACGGAGCTATATAGGCCAGGGTGGGGCTCACCTTGCCATGCTCTAGAGCTAAAGGGAATCTCCACGTGAGTCCTTGCCTCGAGGTAAGGCCCTGAGTAGCCCTGCAGAAAGGGAGGCATGCAGCTCTTGCCATGAGCTCTTAGTGGAGGTCTGTTTTATTTTAAAGGAAGTACCCTTTTCCGGACTCCTACGCCCTCTGGGTGAGCATCATTTTTATTCCAAGATCACTGACTCCCTCCGCACCCCTGTGGGCCTGCTGAGCAGCATTGAGTCCCATACGTCCCACGGAGGCCCTCTGTGTCTGCAGAGTCTCGGGCAACACACTGTACGTTACTTCAGGAGAGCTCCGTTTCCAGAGCACTCGAACAGCATCAGAACCACATTTCTAGGCAGTCCAACATGCCCTGGAAGTCTTCGACATTGCCCTCGTCTGAGCTGCCCTGAGAAAACAGTCTGCTTAGAATTTATCAAAGACCTCGTTCCTGAAGTCACTCTATTCAAGGAGAAATACAGCATCTTACCATGCTGTGTCGCTCACAGGGCAAGAAACGTGAGAACTTGCCTCGAGGTAAGGCCATGAAATGCTATGCAGAAGCAGAGGCGTGTAGCAGTTTCCATGAGGCCGTAGTCGCTTATCTTCAGCATTTTAAAGCCAGTACGCTTTTCAGGACACCTAGGTGCCTCGCCTGGAAACCCTATTCCCTGCAAAAACACTGAGTACCCTCAGGCTCCCCTGGCCCTTCTAAGCACTATCCAGGGAAGGAGCTTTCCGACTCACAGTGTGTATGCCGAGTGTAGGGCAACACAGTGCACTCTTATTGGAACATCTTGATTTAGCCAGCATCGCACAGGTTCACGAGCACCGTTAAGCAAGTTCCAACAGGCCGTGGAAGTCGCTCTCATTCCCTAGTTTGAGCTGTACAGAGACAAACAGTAAGCTTCTCCTTCCATTCAGGACCTCCTACCTGAAGTCACCCTGCCTCCTGAAGAAAGACGACCTCGTTTCTATTGCAACTAAAGCACAGTTGTTCCTGTAGCAGGGCAGGCTTTTGAAGAGGCACGGGCCCAGAGGCATAGCTAGGGCTTTCCTTGGTGAGGCCGTTCACTACATTCAGGACACCCTGCCTCGAGAAGTTGATTCAGGGAAGCAACCAGTGTGTACTCGGTGTCTCTTTTGACTCGTTAAAAACCACAGAGATGTATGCTGCCTGTGTCCATGGAAATGGGGGCATGATGGGACTAGCCTTGCTTTCCGTTTGGAAACCTCCTTTCTTGCTGCCGTGAAGCTCCCTGAAATTCTCTGCTGTTGACAGGCCTCTGGCCACTGTAGGCATGGGTCTGGGAAGAAAATGAGTTTTCCCTGGGTACACACGGAGCTATATAGGCCAGGGTGGGGCTCACCTTGCCATGCTCTAGAGCTAAAGGGAATCTCAACGTGAGTCCTTGCCTCGAGGTAAGGCCCTGAGTAGCCCTACAGAAAAAGAGGCATGCAGCTCTTTCCATTAGCTCTTAGTCGCTGTTCTGGTTTACTTTAAAGGAAGTACCCTTTTCAGGACCTCTAGGCCCCTCGGTTGAGCATCATTTTTGTTCCAAGGTCTCTGAGTACCTCCACACCCCTGTAGGCCTGCTGAGCAACAACGAGGCCCATTGGTCCCTCGGAGGTCCTCTGTGTCTGCTGAGTCATGGGCAACACACTGCACTCTTTCTTGTGATATCTTGATTCACAGCACTCGCACAGGTTCAAGAGCAACGTTCAAGCAAGTTCCAACATGCCGTGGAAATCGCACTCAATCCCTAGTCTGAGCTGCACAGAGAAAAACACTAGGCTTCTCCTTCCAATCAGGACCTCCTACCTGAAGTCACCCTGCTTCCAGGAGAAAGACGGCTTGCTTTCCTTTTGCAAGTAAAGCACAGTTTTTCCTGTAGCACTGCAGGCTTTTGAAAAGGCAGGGGCCCAGAGGCCTGCCTAGGGCGTTCCTTGGTGAGGCCTCGGGCCCAGTGGCCTGGCTAGGGCGTTCCTTGGTGAGGCCGTTCACTAGATGCAGAACACCCTGCCTCGAGAAGTTGATTCAGGGAAGCAACCAGTGTGTACTCGGTGTCTCTTTTGACTCGTTAAAAACCACAGAGATGTATGCTGCCTGTGTCCATGGAAATGGGGGCATGATGGGACTAGCCTTGCTTTCCGTTTGGAAACCTCCTTTCTTGCTGCCGTGAAGCTCCCTGAAATTCTCTGCTGTTGACAGGCCTCTGGCCACTGTAGGCATGGGTCTGGGAAGAAAATGAGTTTTCCCTGGGTACACACGGAGCTATATAGGCCAGGGTGGGGCTCACCTTGCCATGCTCTAGAGCTAAAGGGAATCTCAACGTGAGTCCTTGCCTCGAGGTAAGGCCCTGAGTAGCCCTGCAGAAAGGGAGGCATGCAGCTCTTTCCATGAGCTCTTAGTGGAGGTCTGTTTTATTTTAAAGGAAGTACCCTTTTCCGGACTCCTACGCCCTCTGGGTGAGCATCATTTTTATTCCAAGATCACTGACTCCCTCCGCACCCCTGTGGGCCTGCTGAGCAGCATTGAGTCCCATACGTCCCACGGAGGCCCTCTGTGTCTGCAGAGTCTCGGGCAACACACTGTACGTTACTTCAGGAGAGCTCCGTTTCCAGAGCACTCGAACAGCATCAGAACCACATTTCTAGGCAGTCCAACATGCCCTGGAAGTCTTCGACATTGCCCTCGTCTGAGCTGCCCTGAGAAAACAGTCTGCTTAGAATTTATCAAAGACCTCGTTCCTGAAGTCACTCTATTCAAGGAGAAATACAGCATCTTACCATGCTGTGTCGCTCACAGGGCAAGAAACGTGAGAACTTGCCTCGAGGTAAGGCCATGAAATGCTATGCAGAAGCAGAGGCGTGTAGCAGTTTCCATGAGGCCGTAGTCGCTTATCTTCAGCATTTTAAAGCCAGTACGCTTTTCAGGACACCTAGGTGCCTCGCCTGGAAACCCTATTCCCTGCAAAAACACTGAGTACCCTCAGGCTCCCCTGGCCCTTCTAAGCACTATCCAGGGAAGGAGCTTTCCGACTCACAGTGTGTATGCCGAGTGTAGGGCAACACAGTGCACTCTTATTGGAACATCTTGATTTAGCCAGCATCGCACAGGTTCACGAGCACCGTTAAGCAAGTTCCAACAGGCCGTGGAAGTCGCTCTCATTCCCTAGTTTGAGCTGTACAGAGACAAACAGTAAGCTTCTCCTTCCATTCAGGACCTCCTACCTGAAGTCACCCTGCCTCCTGAAGAAAGACGACCTCGTTTCTATTGCAACTAAAGCACAGTTGTTCCTGTAGCAGGGCAGGCTTTTGAAGAGGCACGGGCCCAGAGGCATAGCTAGGGCTTTCCTTGGTGAGGCCGTTCACTACATTCAGGACACCCTGCCTCGAGAAGTTGATTCAGGGAAACAACCAGTGTGTACTCTGTGTCTCTTTTGCCTTGTTAGAAACCACAGAGATGTATGCTGCCTGTGCCCATGGAAATTGGGGCATGATGGGACTAGCCTTGCTTTCCATTTGGAAAGCTCCATTCTTGCTTTCGTGAAGCTCCCTGAAATTCTCTGCTGTTGACAGGCCCCTGGCCACTGTAGGCTTGGGTCTGGGAAGAAAATGAGTTTTCTCTGTCTACACACGGAGCTTCATTGGCCGCGGTGGGGCGCACCTTGCCATGCTCTAGAGCTAAAGGGAATCTCAACGTGAGTCCTTGCCTCGAGGTAAGGCCCTGAGTAGCCCTACAGAAAAGGAGGCATGCAGCTCTTTCCATTAGCTCTTAGTCGCTGTTCTGGTTTACTTTAAAGGAAGTACCCTTTTCAGGACTCCTAGGCCCCTCGGTTGAGCATCAATTTTGTTCCAAGATCTCTGAGTACCTCCACACCCCTGTAGGCCTGCTGAGCAACAACGAGGCCCATTGGTCCCTCGGAGGTCCTCTGTGTCTGCTGAGTCATGGGCAACACACTGCACTCTTTCTTGTGATATCTTGATTCACAGCACTCGCACAGGTTCAAGAGCAACGTTCAAGCAAGTTCCAACATGCCGTGGAAATCGCACTCAATCCCTAGTCTGAGCTGCACAGAGAAAAACACTAGGCTTCTCCTTCCAATCAGGACCTCCTACCTGAAGTCACCCTGCTTCCAGGAGAAAGACGGCTTGCTTTCCTTTTGCAAGTAAAGCACAGTTTTTCCTGTAGCACTGCAGGCTTTTGAAAAGGCAGGGGCCCAGAGGCCTGCCTAGGGCGTTCCTTGGTGAGGCCTCGGGCCCAGTGGCCTGGCTAGGGCGTTCCTTGGTGAGGCCGTTCACTAGATGCAGAACACCCTGCCTCGAGAAGTTGATTCAGGGAAGCAACCAGTGTGTACTCGGTGTCTCTTTTGACTCGTTAAAAACCACAGAGATGTATGCTGCCTGTGTCCATGGAAATGGGGGCATGATGGGACTAGCCTTGCTTTCCGTTTGGAAACCTCCTTTCTTGCTGCCGTGAAGCTCCCTGAAATTCTCTGCTGTTGACAGGCCTCTGGCCACTGTAGGCATGGGTCTGGGAAGAAAATGAGTTTTCCCTGGGTACACACGGAGCTATATAGGCCAGGGTGGGGCTCACCTTGCCATGCTCTAGAGCTAAAGGGAATCTCCACGTGAGTCCTTGCCTCGAGGTAAGGCCCTGAGTAGCCCTGCAGAAAGGGAGGCATGCAGCTCTTTCCATGAGCTCTTAGTGGAGGTCTGTTTTATTTTAAAGGAAGTACCCTTTTCAGGACTCCTACGGTCTTCGGGTGAGCATCATTTTTATTCCAAGATCACTGACTCCCTCCGCACCCCTGTGGGCCTGCTGAGCAGCATTGAGTCCCATACGTCCCACGGAGGCCCTCTGTGTCTGCAGAGTCTCGGGCAACACACTGTACGTTACTTCAGGAGAGCTCCGTTTCCAGAGCACTCGAACAGCATCAGAACCACATTTCTAGGCAGTCCAACATGCCCTGGAAGTCTTCGACATTGCCCTCGTCTGAGCTGCCCTGAGAAAACAGTCTGCTTAGAATTTATCAAAGACCTCGTTCCTGAAGTCACTCTATTCAAGGAGAAATACAGCATCTTACCATGCTGTGTCGCTCACAGGGCAAGAAACGTGAGAACTTGCCTCGAGGTAAGGCCATGAAATGCTATGCAGAAGCAGAGGCGTGTAGCAGTTTCCATGAGGCCGTAGTCGCTTATCTTCAGCATTTTAAAGCCAGTACGCTTTTCAGGACACCTAGGTGCCTCGCCTGGAAACCCTATTCCCTGCAAAAACACTGAGTACCCTCAGGCTCCCCTGGCCCTTCTAAGCACTATCCAGGGAAGGAGCTTTCCGACTCACAGTGTGTATGCCGAGTGTAGGGCAACACAGTGCACTCTTATTGGAACATCTTGATTTAGCCAGCATCGCACAGGTTCACGAGCACCGTTAAGCAAGTTCCAACAGGCCGTGGAAGTCGCTCTCATTCCCTAGTTTGAGCTGTACAGAGACAAACAGTAAGCTTCTCCTTCCATTCAGGACCTCCTACCTGAAGTCACCCTGCCTCCTGAAGAAAGACGACCTCGTTTCTATTGCAACTAAAGCACAGTTGTTCCTGTAGCAGGGCAGGCTTTTGAAGAGGCACGGGCCCAGAGGCATAGCTAGGGCTTTCCTTGGTGAGGCCGTTCACTACATTCAGGACACCCTGCCTCGAGAAGTTGATTCAGGGAAGCAACCAGTGTGTACTCGGTGTCTCTTTTGACTCGTTAAAAACCACAGAGATGTATGCTGCCTGTGTCCATGGAAATGGGGGCATGATGGGACTAGCCTTGCTTTCCGTTTGGAAACCTCCTTTCTTGCTGCCGTGAAGCTCCCTGAAATTCTCTGCTGTTGACAGGCCTCTGGCCACTGTAGGCATGGGTCTGGGAAGAAAATGAGTTTTCCCTGGGTACACACGGAGCTATATAGGCCAGGGTGGGGCTCACCTTGCCATGCTCTAGAGCTAAAGGGAATCTCAACGTGAGTCCTTGCCTCGAGGTAAGGCCCTGAGTAGCCCTACAGAAAAAGAGGCATGCAGCTCTTTCCATTAGCTCTTAGTCGCTGTTCTGGTTTACTTTAAAGGAAGTACCCTTTTCAGGACCTCTAGGCCCCTCGGTTGAGCATCATTTTTGTTCCAAGGTCTCTGAGTACCTCCACACCCCTGTAGGCCTGCTGAGCAACAACGAGGCCCATTGGTCCCTCGGAGGTCCTCTGTGTCTGCTGAGTCATGGGCAACACACTGCACTCTTTCTTGTGATATCTTGATTCACAGCACTCGCACAGGTTCAAGAGCAACGTTCAAGCAAGTTCCAACATGCCGTGGAAATCGCACTCAATCCCTAGTCTGAGCTGCACAGAGAAAAACACTAGGCTTCTCCTTCCAATCAGGACCTCCTACCTGAAGTCACCCTGCTTCCAGGAGAAAGACGGCTTGCTTTCCTTTTGCAAGTAAAGCACAGTTTTTCCTGTAGCACTGCAGGCTTTTGAAAAGGCAGGGGCCCAGAGGCCTGCCTAGGGCGTTCCTTGGTGAGGCCTCGGGCCCAGTGGCCTGGCTAGGGCGTTCCTTGGTGAGGCCGTTCACTAGATGCAGAACACCCTGCCTCGAGAAGTTGATTCAGGGAAGCAACCAGTGTGTACTCGGTGTCTCTTTTGACTCGTTAAAAACCACAGAGATGTATGCTGCCTGTGTCCATGGAAATGGGGGCATGATGGGACTAGCCTTGCTTTCCGTTTGGAAACCTCCTTTCTTGCTGCCGTGAAGCTCCCTGAAATTCTCTGCTGTTGACAGGCCTCTGGCCACTGTAGGCATGGGTCTGGGAAGAAAATGAGTTTTCCCTGGGTACACACGGAGCTATATAGGCCAGGGTGGGGCTCACCTTGCCATGCTCTAGAGCTAAAGGGAATCTCCACGTGAGTCCTTGCCTCGAGGTAAGGCCCTGAGTAGCCCTGCAGAAAGGGAGGCATGCAGCTCTTGCCATGAGCTCTTAGTGGAGGTCTGTTTTATTTTAAAGGAAGTACCCTTTTCCGGACTCCTACGCCCTCTGGGTGAGCATCATGTTTATTCCAAGATCACTGACTCCCTCCGCACCCCTGTGGGCCTGCTGAGCAGCATTGAGTCCCATACGTCCCACGGAGGCCCTCTGTGTCTGCAGAGTCTCGGGCAACACACTGTACGTTACTTCAGGAGAGCTCCGTTTCCAGAGCACTCGAACAGCATCAGAACCACATTTCTAGGCAGTCCAACATGCCCTGGAAGTCTTCGACATTGCCCTCGTCTGAGCTGCCCTGAGAAAACAGTCTGCTTAGAATTTATCAAAGACCTCGTTCCTGAAGTCACTCTATTCAAGGAGAAATACAGCATCTTACCATGCTGTGTCGCTCACAGGGCAAGAAACGTGAGAACTTGCCTCGAGGTAAGGCCATGAAATGCTATGCAGAAGCAGAGGCGTGTAGCAGTTTCCATGAGGCCGTAGTCGCTTATCTTCAGCATTTTAAAGCCAGTACGCTTTTCAGGACACCTAGGTGCCTCGCCTGGAAACCCTATTCCCTGCAAAAACACTGAGTACCCTCAGGCTCCCCTGGCCCTTCTAAGCACTATCCAGGGAAGGAGCTTTCCGACTCACAGTGTGTATGCCGAGTGTAGGGCAACACAGTGCACTCTTATTGGAACATCTTGATTTAGCCAGCATCGCACAGGTTCACGAGCACCGTTAAGCAAGTTCCAACAGGCCGTGGAAGTCGCTCTCATTCCCTAGTTTGAGCTGTACAGAGACAAACAGTAAGCTTCTCCTTCCATTCAGGACCTCCTACCTGAAGTCACCCTGCCTCCTGAAGAAAGACGACCTCGTTTCTATTGCAACTAAAGCACAGTTGTTCCTGTAGCAGGGCAGGCTTTTGAAGAGGCACGGGCCCAGAGGCATAGCTAGGGCTTTCCTTGGTGAGGCCGTTCACTACATTCAGGACACCCTGCCTCGAGAAGTTGATTCAGGGAAACAACCAGTGTGTACTCTGTGTCTCTTTTGCCTTGTTAGAAACCACAGAGATGTATGCTGCCTGTGCCCATGGAAATTGGGGCATGATGGGACTAGCCTTGCTTTCCATTTGGAAAGCTCCATTCTTGCTTTCGTGAAGCTCCCTGAAATTCTCTGCTGTTGACAGGCCCCTGGCCACTGTAGGCTTGGGTCTGGGAAGAAAATGAGTTTTCTCTGTCTACACACGGAGCTTCATTGGCCGCGGTGGGGCGCACCTTGCCATGCTCTAGAGCTAAAGGGAATCTCAACGTGAGTCCTTGCCTCGAGGTAAGGCCCTGAGTAGCCCTACAGAAAAGGAGGCATGCAGCTCTTTCCATTAGCTCTTAGTCGCTGTTCTGGTTTACTTTAAAGGAAGTACCCTTTTCAGGACTCCTAGGCCCCTCGGTTGAGCATCAATTTTGTTCCAAGATCTCTGAGTACCTCCACACCCCTGTAGGCCTGCTGAGCAACAACGAGGCCCATTGGTCCCTCGGAGGTCCTCTGTGTCTGCTGAGTCATGGGCAACACACTGCACTCTTTCTTGTGATATCTTGATTCACAGCACTCGCACAGGTTCAAGAGCAACGTTCAAGCAAGTTCCAACATGCCGTGGAAATCGCACTCAATCCCTAGTCTGAGCTGCACAGAGAAAAACACTAGGCTTCTCCTTCCAATCAGGACCTCCTACCTGAAGTCACCCTGCTTCCAGGAGAAAGACGGCTTGCTTTCCTTTTGCAAGTAAAGCACAGTTTTTCCTGTAGCACTGCAGGCTTTTGAAAAGGCAGGGGCCCAGAGGCCTGCCTAGGGCGTTCCTTGGTGAGGCCTCGGGCCCAGTGGCCTGGCTAGGGCGTTCCTTGGTGAGGCCGTTCACTAGATGCAGAACACCCTGCCTCGAGAAGTTGATTCAGGGAAGCAACCAGTGTGTACTCGGTGTCTCTTTTGACTCGTTAAAAACCACAGAGATGTATGCTGCCTGTGTCCATGGAAATGGGGGCATGATGGGACTAGCCTTGCTTTCCGTTTGGAAACCTCCTTTCTTGCTGCCGTGAAGCTCCCTGAAATTCTCTGCTGTTGACAGGCCTCTGGCCACTGTAGGCATGGGTCTGGGAAGAAAATGAGTTTTCCCTGGGTACACACGGAGCTATATAGGCCAGGGTGGGGCTCACCTTGCCATGCTCTAGAGCTAAAGGGAATCTCCACGTGAGTCCTTGCCTCGAGGTAAGGCCCTGAGTAGCCCTGCAGAAAGGGAGGCATGCAGCTCTTTCCATGAGCTCTTAGTGGAGGTCTGTTTTATTTTAAAGGAAGTACCCTTTTCAGGACTCCTACGGTCTTCGGGTGAGCATCATTTTTATTCCAAGATCACTGACTCCCTCCGCACCCCTGTGGGCCTGCTGAGCAGCATTGAGTCCCATACGTCCCACGGAGGCCCTCTGTGTCTGCAGAGTCTCGGGCAACACACTGTACGTTACTTCAGGAGAGCTCCGTTTCCAGAGCACTCGAACAGCATCAGAACCACATTTCTAGGCAGTCCAACATGCCCTGGAAGTCTTCGACATTGCCCTCGTCTGAGCTGCCCTGAGAAAACAGTCTGCTTAGAATTTATCAAAGACCTCGTTCCTGAAGTCACTCTATTCAAGGAGAAATACAGCATCTTACCATGCTGTGTCGCTCACAGGGCAAGAAACGTGAGAACTTGCCTCGAGGTAAGGCCATGAAATGCTATGCAGAAGCAGAGGCGTGTAGCAGTTTCCATGAGGCCGTAGTCGCTTATCTTCAGCATTTTAAAGCCAGTACGCTTTTCAGGACACCTAGGTGCCTCGCCTGGAAACCCTATTCCCTGCAAAAACACTGAGTACCCTCAGGCTCCCCTGGCCCTTCTAAGCACTATCCAGGGAAGGAGCTTTCCGACTCACAGTGTGTATGCCGAGTGTAGGGCAACACAGTGCACTCTTATTGGAACATCTTGATTTAGCCAGCATCGCACAGGTTCACGAGCACCGTTAAGCAAGTTCCAACAGGCCGTGGAAGTCGCTCTCATTCCCTAGTTTGAGCTGTACAGAGACAAACAGTAAGCTTCTCCTTCCATTCAGGACCTCCTACCTGAAGTCACCCTGCCTCCTGAAGAAAGACGACCTCGTTTCTATTGCAACTAAAGCACAGTTGTTCCTGTAGCAGGGCAGGCTTTTGAAGAGGCACGGGCCCAGAGGCATAGCTAGGGCTTTCCTTGGTGAGGCCGTTCACTACATTCAGGACACCCTGCCTCGAGAAGTTGATTCAGGGAAGCAACCAGTGTGTACTCGGTGTCTCTTTTGACTCGTTAAAAACCACAGAGATGTATGCTGCCTGTGTCCATGGAAATGGGGGCATGATGGGACTAGCCTTGCTTTCCGTTTGGAAACCTCCTTTCTTGCTGCCGTGAAGCTCCCTGAAATTCTCTGCTGTTGACAGGCCTCTGGCCACTGTAGGCATGGGTCTGGGAAGAAAATGAGTTTTCCCTGGGTACACACGGAGCTATATAGGCCAGGGTGGGGCTCACCTTGCCATGCTCTAGAGCTAAAGGGAATCTCAACGTGAGTCCTTGCCTCGAGGTAAGGCCCTGAGTAGCCCTACAGAAAAAGAGGCATGCAGCTCTTTCCATTAGCTCTTAGTCGCTGTTCTGGTTTACTTTAAAGGAAGTACCCTTTTCAGGACCTCTAGGCCCCTCGGTTGAGCATCATTTTTGTTCCAAGGTCTCTGAGTACCTCCACACCCCTGTAGGCCTGCTGAGCAACAACGAGGCCCATTGGTCCCTCGGAGGTCCTCTGTGTCTGCTGAGTCATGGGCAACACACTGCACTCTTTCTTGTGATATCTTGATTCACAGCACTCGCACAGGTTCAAGAGCAACGTTCAAGCAAGTTCCAACATGCCGTGGAAATCGCACTCAATCCCTAGTCTGAGCTGCACAGAGAAAAACACTAGGCTTCTCCTTCCAATCAGGACCTCCTACCTGAAGTCACCCTGCTTCCAGGAGAAAGACGGCTTGCTTTCCTTTTGCAAGTAAAGCACAGTTTTTCCTGTAGCACTGCAGGCTTTTGAAAAGGCAGGGGCCCAGAGGCCTGCCTAGGGCGTTCCTTGGTGAGGCCTCGGGCCCAGTGGCCTGGCTAGGGCGTTCCTTGGTGAGGCCGTTCACTAGATGCAGAACACCCTGCCTCGAGAAGTTGATTCAGGGAAGCAACCAGTGTGTACTCGGTGTCTCTTTTGACTCGTTAAAAACCACAGAGATGTATGCTGCCTGTGTCCATGGAAATGGGGGCATGATGGGACTAGCCTTGCTTTCCGTTTGGAAACCTCCTTTCTTGCTGCCGTGAAGCTCCCTGAAATTCTCTGCTGTTGACAGGCCTCTGGCCACTGTAGGCATGGGTCTGGGAAGAAAATGAGTTTTCCCTGGGTACACACGGAGCTATATAGGCCAGGGTGGGGCTCACCTTGCCATGCTCTAGAGCTAAAGGGAATCTCCACGTGAGTCCTTGCCTCGAGGTAAGGCCCTGAGTAGCCCTGCAGAAAGGGAGGCATGCAGCTCTTGCCATGAGCTCTTAGTGGAGGTCTGTTTTATTTTAAAGGAAGTACCCTTTTCCGGACTCCTACGCCCTCTGGGTGAGCATCATGTTTATTCCAAGATCACTGACTCCCTCCGCACCCCTGTGGGCCTGCTGAGCAGCATTGAGTCCCATACGTCCCACGGAGGCCCTCTGTGTCTGCAGAGTCTCGGGCAACACACTGTACGTTACTTCAGGAGAGCTCCGTTTCCAGAGCACTCGAACAGCATCAGAACCACATTTCTAGGCAGTCCAACATGCCCTGGAAGTCTTCGACATTGCCCTCGTCTGAGCTGCCCTGAGAAAACAGTCTGCTTAGAATTTATCAAAGACCTCGTTCCTGAAGTCACTCTATTCAAGGAGAAATACAGCATCTTACCATGCTGTGTCGCTCACAGGGCAAGAAACGTGAGAACTTGCCTCGAGGTAAGGCCATGAAATGCTATGCAGAAGCAGAGGCGTGTAGCAGTTTCCATGAGGCCGTAGTCGCTTATCTTCAGCATTTTAAAGCCAGTACGCTTTTCAGGACACCTAGGTGCCTCGCCTGGAAACCCTATTCCCTGCAAAAACACTGAGTACCCTCAGGCTCCCCTGGCCCTTCTAAGCACTATCCAGGGAAGGAGCTTTCCGACTCACAGTGTGTATGCCGAGTGTAGGGCAACACAGTGCACTCTTATTGGAACATCTTGATTTAGCCAGCATCGCACAGGTTCACGAGCACCGTTAAGCAAGTTCCAACAGGCCGTGGAAGTCGCTCTCATTCCCTAGTTTGAGCTGTACAGAGACAAACAGTAAGCTTCTCCTTCCATTCAGGACCTCCTACCTGAAGTCACCCTGCCTCCTGAAGAAAGACGACCTCGTTTCTATTGCAACTAAAGCACAGTTGTTCCTGTAGCAGGGCAGGCTTTTGAAGAGGCACGGGCCCAGAGGCATAGCTAGGGCTTTCCTTGGTGAGGCCGTTCACTACATTCAGGACACCCTGCCTCGAGAAGTTGATTCAGGGAAACAACCAGTGTGTACTCTGTGTCTCTTTTGCCTTGTTAGAAACCACAGAGATGTATGCTGCCTGTGCCCATGGAAATTGGGGCATGATGGGACTAGCCTTGCTTTCCATTTGGAAAGCTCCATTCTTGCTTTCGTGAAGCTCCCTGAAATTCTCTGCTGTTGACAGGCCCCTGGCCACTGTAGGCTTGGGTCTGGGAAGAAAATGAGTTTTCTCTGTCTACACACGGAGCTTCATTGGCCGCGGTGGGGCGCACCTTGCCATGCTCTAGAGCTAAAGGGAATCTCAACGTGAGTCCTTGCCTCGAGGTAAGGCCCTGAGTAGCCCTACAGAAAAGGAGGCATGCAGCTCTTTCCATTAGCTCTTAGTCGCTGTTCTGGTTTACTTTAAAGGAAGTACCCTTTTCAGGACTCCTAGGCCCCTCGGTTGAGCATCAATTTTGTTCCAAGATCTCTGAGTACCTCCACACCCCTGTAGGCCTGCTGAGCAACAACGAGGCCCATTGGTCCCTCGGAGGTCCTCTGTGTCTGCTGAGTCATGGGCAACACACTGCACTCTTTCTTGTGATATCTTGATTCACAGCACTCGCACAGGTTCAAGAGCAACGTTCAAGCAAGTTCCAACATGCCGTGGAAATCGCACTCAATCCCTAGTCTGAGCTGCACAGAGAAAAACACTAGGCTTCTCCTTCCAATCAGGACCTCCTACCTGAAGTCACCCTGCTTCCAGGAGAAAGACGGCTTGCTTTCCTTTTGCAAGTAAAGCACAGTTTTTCCTGTAGCACTGCAGGCTTTTGAAAAGGCAGGGGCCCAGAGGCCTGCCTAGGGCGTTCCTTGGTGAGGCCTCGGGCCCAGTGGCCTGGCTAGGGCGTTCCTTGGTGAGGCCGTTCACTAGATGCAGAACACCCTGCCTCGAGAAGTTGATTCAGGGAAGCAACCAGTGTGTACTCGGTGTCTCTTTTGACTCGTTAAAAAGCACAGAGATGTATGCTGCCTGTGTCCATGGAAATGGGGGCATGATGGGACTAGCCTTGCTTTCCGTTTGGAAACCTCCTTTCTTGCTGCCGTGAAGCTCCCTGAAATTCTCTGCTGTTGACAGGCCTCTGGCCACTGTAGGCATGGGTCTGGGAAGAAAATGAGTTTTCCCTGGGTACACACGGAGCTATATAGGCCAGGGTGGGGCTCACCTTGCCATGCTCTAGAGCTAAAGGGAATCTCCACGTGAGTCCTTGCCTCGAGGTAAGGCCCTGAGTAGCCCTGCAGAAAGGGAGGCATGCAGCTCTTGCCATGAGCTCTTAGTGGAGGTCTGTTTTATTTTAAAGGAAGTACCCTTTTCCGGACTCCTACGCCCTCTGGGTGAGCATCATGTTTATTCCAAGATCACTGACTCCCTCCGCACCCCTGTGGGCCTGCTGAGCAGCATTGAGTCCCATACGTCCCACGGAGGCCCTCTGTGTCTGCAGAGTCTCGGGCAACACACTGTACGTTACTTCAGGAGAGCTCCGTTTCCAGAGCACTCGAACAGCATCAGAACCACATTTCTAGGCAGTCCAACATGCCCTGGAAGTCTTCGACATTGCCCTCGTCTGAGCTGCCCTGAGAAAACAGTCTGCTTAGAATTTATCAAAGACCTCGTTCCTGAAGTCACTCTATTCAAGGAGAAATACAGCATCTTACCATGCTGTGTCGCTCACAGGGCAAGAAACGTGAGAACTTGCCTCGAGGTAAGGCCATGAAATGCTATGCAGAAGCAGAGGCGTGTAGCAGTTTCCATGAGGCCGTAGTCGCTTATCTTCAGCATTTTAAAGCCAGTACGCTTTTCAGGACACCTAGGTGCCTCGCCTGGAAACCCTATTCCCTGCAAAAACACTGAGTACCCTCAGGCTCCCCTGGCCCTTCTAAGCACTATCCAGGGAAGGAGCTTTCCGACTCACAGTGTGTATGCCGAGTGTAGGGCAACACAGTGCACTCTTATTGGAACATCTTGATTTAGCCAGCATCGCACAGGTTCACGAGCACCGTTAAGCAAGTTCCAACAGGCCGTGGAAGTCGCTCTCATTCCCTAGTTTGAGCTGTACAGAGACAAACAGTAAGCTTCTCCTTCCATTCAGGACCTCCTACCTGAAGTCACCCTGCCTCCTGAAGAAAGACGACCTCGTTTCTATTGCAACTAAAGCACAGTTGTTCCTGTAGCAGGGCAGGCTTTTGAAGAGGCACGGGCCCAGAGGCATAGCTAGGGCTTTCCTTGGTGAGGCCGTTCACTACATTCAGGACACCCTGCCTCGAGAAGTTGATTCAGGGAAACAACCAGTGTGTACTCTGTGTCTCTTTTGCCTTGTTAGAAACCACAGAGATGTATGCTGCCTGTGCCCATGGAAATTGGGGCATGATGGGACTAGCCTTGCTTTCCATTTGGAAAGCTCCATTCTTGCTTTCGTGAAGCTCCCTGAAATTCTCTGCTGTTGACAGGCCCCTGGCCACTGTAGGCTTGGGTCTGGGAAGAAAATGAGTTTTCTCTGTCTACACACGGAGCTTCATTGGCCGCGGTGGGGCGCACCTTGCCATGCTCTAGAGCTAAAGGGAATCTCAACGTGAGTCCTTGCCTCGAGGTAAGGCCCTGAGTAGCCCTACAGAAAAGGAGGCATGCAGCTCTTTCCATTAGCTCTTAGTCGCTGTTCTGGTTTACTTTAAAGGAAGTACCCTTTTCAGGACTCCTAGGCCCCTCGGTTGAGCATCAATTTTGTTCCAAGATCTCTGAGTACCTCCACACCCCTGTAGGCCTGCTGAGCAACAACGAGGCCCATTGGTCCCTCGGAGGTCCTCTGTGTCTGCTGAGTCATGGGCAACACACTGCACTCTTTCTTGTGATATCTTGATTCACAGCACTCGCACAGGTTCAAGAGCAACGTTCAAGCAAGTTCCAACATGCCGTGGAAATCGCACTCAATCCCTAGTCTGAGCTGCACAGAGAAAAACACTAGGCTTCTCCTTCCAATCAGGACCTCCTACCTGAAGTCACCCTGCTTCCAGGAGAAAGACGGCTTGCTTTCCTTTTGCAAGTAAAGCACAGTTTTTCCTGTAGCACTGCAGGCTTTTGAAAAGGCAGGGGCCCAGAGGCCTGCCTAGGGCGTTCCTTGGTGAGGCCTCGGGCCCAGTGGCCTGGCTAGGGCGTTCCTTGGTGAGGCCGTTCACTAGATGCAGAACACCCTGCCTCGAGAAGTTGATTCAGGGAAGCAACCAGTGTGTACTCGGTGTCTCTTTTGACTCGTTAAAAAGCACAGAGATGTATGCTGCCTGTGTCCATGGAAATGGGGGCATGATGGGACTAGCCTTGCTTTCCGTTTGGAAACCTCCTTTCTTGCTGCCGTGAAGCTCCCTGAAATTCTCTGCTGTTGACAGGCCTCTGGCCACTGTAGGCATGGGTCTGGGAAGAAAATGAGTTTTCCCTGGGTACACACGGAGCTATATAGGCCAGGGTGGGGCTCACCTTGCCATGCTCTAGAGCTAAAGGGAATCTCCACGTGAGTCCTTGCCTCGAGGTAAGGCCCTGAGTAGCCCTGCAGAAAGGGAGGCATGCAGCTCTTTCCATGAGCTCTTAGTGGAGGTCTGTTTTATTTTAAAGGAAGTACCCTTTTCAGGACTCCTACGGTCTTCGGGTGAGCATCATTTTTATTCCAAGATCACTGACTCCCTCCGCACCCCTGTGGGCCTGCTGAGCAGCATTGAGTCCCATACGTCCCACGGAGGCCCTCTGTGTCTGCAGAGTCTCGGGCAACACACTGTACGTTACTTCAGGAGAGCTCCGTTTCCAGAGCACTCGAACAGCATCAGAACCACATTTCTAGGCAGTCCAACATGCCCTGGAAGTCTTCGACATTGCCCTCGTCTGAGCTGCCCTGAGAAAACAGTCTGCTTAGAATTTATCAAAGACCTCGTTCCTGAAGTCACTCTATTCAAGGAGAAATACAGCATCTTACCATGCTGTGTCGCTCACAGGGCAAGAAACGTGAGAACTTGCCTCGAGGTAAGGCCATGAAATGCTATGCAGAAGCAGAGGCGTGTAGCAGTTTCCATGAGGCCGTAGTCGCTTATCTTCAGCATTTTAAAGCCAGTACGCTTTTCAGGACACCTAGGTGCCTCGCCTGGAAACCCTATTCCCTGCAAAAACACTGAGTACCCTCAGGCTCCCCTGGCCCTTCTAAGCACTATCCAGGGAAGGAGCTTTCCGACTCACAGTGTGTATGCCGAGTGTAGGGCAACACAGTGCACTCTTATTGGAACATCTTGATTTAGCCAGCATCGCACAGGTTCACGAGCACCGTTAAGCAAGTTCCAACAGGCCGTGGAAGTCGCTCTCATTCCCTAGTTTGAGCTGTACAGAGACAAACAGTAAGCTTCTCCTTCCATTCAGGACCTCCTACCTGAAGTCACCCTGCCTCCTGAAGAAAGACGACCTCGTTTCTATTGCAACTAAAGCACAGTTGTTCCTGTAGCAGGGCAGGCTTTTGAAGAGGCACGGGCCCAGAGGCATAGCTAGGGCTTTCCTTGGTGAGGCCGTTCACTACATTCAGGACACCCTGCCTCGAGAAGTTGATTCAGGGAAACAACCAGTGTGTACTCTGTGTCTCTTTTGCCTTGTTAGAAACCACAGAGATGTATGCTGCCTGTGCCCATGGAAATTGGGGCATGATGGGACTAGCCTTGCTTTCCATTTGGAAAGCTCCATTCTTGCTTTCGTGAAGCTCCCTGAAATTCTCTGCTGTTGACAGGCCCCTGGCCACTGTAGGCTTGGGTCTGGGAAGAAAATGAGTTTTCTCTGTCTACACACGGAGCTTCATTGGCCGCGGTGGGGCGCACCTTGCCATGCTCTAGAGCTAAAGGGAATCTCAACGTGAGTCCTTGCCTCGAGGTAAGGCCCTGAGTAGCCCTACAGAAAAGGAGGCATGCAGCTCTTTCCATTAGCTCTTAGTCGCTGTTCTGGTTTACTTTAAAGGAAGTACCCTTTTCAGGACTCCTAGGCCCCTCGGTTGAGCATCAATTTTGTTCCAAGATCTCTGAGTACCTCCACACCCCTGTAGGCCTGCTGAGCAACAACGAGGCCCATTGGTCCCTCGGAGGTCCTCTGTGTCTGCTGAGTCATGGGCAACACACTGCACTCTTTCTTGTGATATCTTGATTCACAGCACTCGCACAGGTTCAAGAGCAACGTTCAAGCAAGTTCCAACATGCCGTGGAAATCGCACTCAATCCCTAGTCTGAGCTGCACAGAGAAAAACACTAGGCTTCTCCTTCCAATCAGGACCTCCTACCTGAAGTCACCCTGCTTCCAGGAGAAAGACGGCTTGCTTTCCTTTTGCAAGTAAAGCACAGTTTTTCCTGTAGCACTGCAGGCTTTTGAAAAGGCAGGGGCCCAGAGGCCTGCCTAGGGCGTTCCTTGGTGAGGCCTCGGGCCCAGTGGCCTGGCTAGGGCGTTCCTTGGTGAGGCCGTTCACTAGATGCAGAACACCCTGCCTCGAGAAGTTGATTCAGGGAAGCAACCAGTGTGTACTCGGTGTCTCTTTTGACTCGTTAAAAACCACAGAGATGTATGCTGCCTGTGTCCATGGAAATGGGGGCATGATGGGACTAGCCTTGCTTTCCGTTTGGAAACCTCCTTTCTTGCTGCCGTGAAGCTCCCTGAAATTCTCTGCTGTTGACAGGCCTCTGGCCACTGTAGGCATGGGTCTGGGAAGAAAATGAGTTTTCCCTGGGTACACACGGAGCTATATAGGCCAGGGTGGGGCTCACCTTGCCATGCTCTAGAGCTAAAGGGAATCTCCACGTGAGTCCTTGCCTCGAGGTAAGGCCCTGAGTAGCCCTGCAGAAAGGGAGGCATGCAGCTCTTTCCATGAGCTCTTAGTGGAGGTCTGTTTTATTTTAAAGGAAGTACCCTTTTCAGGACTCCTACGGTCTTCGGGTGAGCATCATTTTTATTCCAAGATCACTGACTCCCTCCGCACCCCTGTGGGCCTGCTGAGCAGCATTGAGTCCCATACGTCCCACGGAGGCCCTCTGTGTCTGCAGAGTCTCGGGCAACACACTGTACGTTACTTCAGGAGAGCTCCGTTTCCAGAGCACTCGAACAGCATCAGAACCACATTTCTAGGCAGTCCAACATGCCCTGGAAGTCTTCGACATTGCCCTCGTCTGAGCTGCCCTGAGAAAACAGTCTGCTTAGAATTTATCAAAGACCTCGTTCCTGAAGTCACTCTATTCAAGGAGAAATACAGCATCTTACCATGCTGTGTCGCTCACAGGGCAAGAAACGTGAGAACTTGCCTCGAGGTAAGGCCATGAAATGCTATGCAGAAGCAGAGGCGTGTAGCAGTTTCCATGAGGCCGTAGTCGCTTATCTTCAGCATTTTAAAGCCAGTACGCTTTTCAGGACACCTAGGTGCCTCGCCTGGAAACCCTATTCCCTGCAAAAACACTGAGTACCCTCAGGCTCCCCTGGCCCTTCTAAGCACTATCCAGGGAAGGAGCTTTCCGACTCACAGTGTGTATGCCGAGTGTAGGGCAACACAGTGCACTCTTATTGGAACATCTTGATTTAGCCAGCATCGCACAGGTTCACGAGCACCGTTAAGCAAGTTCCAACAGGCCGTGGAAGTCGCTCTCATTCCCTAGTTTGAGCTGTACAGAGACAAACAGTAAGCTTCTCCTTCCATTCAGGACCTCCTACCTGAAGTCACCCTGCCTCCTGAAGAAAGACGACCTCGTTTCTATTGCAACTAAAGCACAGTTGTTCCTGTAGCAGGGCAGGCTTTTGAAGAGGCACGGGCCCAGAGGCATAGCTAGGGCTTTCCTTGGTGAGGCCGTTCACTACATTCAGGACACCCTGCCTCGAGAAGTTGATTCAGGGAAGCAACCAGTGTGTACTCGGTGTCTCTTTTGACTCGTTAAAAACCACAGAGATGTATGCTGCCTGTGTCCATGGAAATGGGGGCATGATGGGACTAGCCTTGCTTTCCGTTTGGAAACCTCCTTTCTTGCTGCCGTGAAGCTCCCTGAAATTCTCTGCTGTTGACAGGCCTCTGGCCACTGTAGGCATGGGTCTGGGAAGAAAATGAGTTTTCCCTGGGTACACACGGAGCTATATAGGCCAGGGTGGGGCTCACCTTGCCATGCTCTAGAGCTAAAGGGAATCTCAACGTGAGTCCTTGCCTCGAGGTAAGGCCCTGAGTAGCCCTACAGAAAAAGAGGCATGCAGCTCTTTCCATTAGCTCTTAGTCGCTGTTCTGGTTTACTTTAAAGGAAGTACCCTTTTCAGGACCTCTAGGCCCCTCGGTTGAGCATCATTTTTGTTCCAAGGTCTCTGAGTACCTCCACACCCCTGTAGGCCTGCTGAGCAACAACGAGGCCCATTGGTCCCTCGGAGGTCCTCTGTGTCTGCTGAGTCATGGGCAACACACTGCACTCTTTCTTGTGATATCTTGATTCACAGCACTCGCACAGGTTCAAGAGCAACGTTCAAGCAAGTTCCAACATGCCGTGGAAATCGCACTCAATCCCTAGTCTGAGCTGCACAGAGAAAAACACTAGGCTTCTCCTTCCAATCAGGACCTCCTACCTGAAGTCACCCTGCTTCCAGGAGAAAGACGGCTTGCTTTCCTTTTGCAAGTAAAGCACAGTTTTTCCTGTAGCACTGCAGGCTTTTGAAAAGGCAGGGGCCCAGAGGCCTGCCTAGGGCGTTCCTTGGTGAGGCCTCGGGCCCAGTGGCCTGGCTAGGGCGTTCCTTGGTGAGGCCGTTCACTAGATGCAGAACACCCTGCCTCGAGAAGTTGATTCAGGGAAGCAACCAGTGTGTACTCGGTGTCTCTTTTGACTCGTTAAAAACCACAGAGATGTATGCTGCCTGTGTCCATGGAAATGGGGGCATGATGGGACTAGCCTTGCTTTCCGTTTGGAAACCTCCTTTCTTGCTGCCGTGAAGCTCCCTGAAATTCTCTGCTGTTGACAGGCCTCTGGCCACTGTAGGCATGGGTCTGGGAAGAAAATGAGTTTTCCCTGGGTACACACGGAGCTATATAGGCCAGGGTGGGGCTCACCTTGCCATGCTCTAGAGCTAAAGGGAATCTCCACGTGAGTCCTTGCCTCGAGGTAAGGCCCTGAGTAGCCCTGCAGAAAGGGAGGCATGCAGCTCTTGCCATGAGCTCTTAGTGGAGGTCTGTTTTATTTTAAAGGAAGTACCCTTTTCCGGACTCCTACGCCCTCTGGGTGAGCATCATGTTTATTCCAAGATCACTGACTCCCTCCGCACCCCTGTGGGCCTGCTGAGCAGCATTGAGTCCCATACGTCCCACGGAGGCCCTCTGTGTCTGCAGAGTCTCGGGCAACACACTGTACGTTACTTCAGGAGAGCTCCGTTTCCAGAGCACTCGAACAGCATCAGAACCACATTTCTAGGCAGTCCAACATGCCCTGGAAGTCTTCGACATTGCCCTCGTCTGAGCTGCCCTGAGAAAACAGTCTGCTTAGAATTTATCAAAGACCTCGTTCCTGAAGTCACTCTATTCAAGGAGAAATACAGCATCTTACCATGCTGTGTCGCTCACAGGGCAAGAAACGTGAGAACTTGCCTCGAGGTAAGGCCATGAAATGCTATGCAGAAGCAGAGGCGTGTAGCAGTTTCCATGAGGCCGTAGTCGCTTATCTTCAGCATTTTAAAGCCAGTACGCTTTTCAGGACACCTAGGTGCCTCGCCTGGAAACCCTATTCCCTGCAAAAACACTGAGTACCCTCAGGCTCCCCTGGCCCTTCTAAGCACTATCCAGGGAAGGAGCTTTCCGACTCACAGTGTGTATGCCGAGTGTAGGGCAACACAGTGCACTCTTATTGGAACATCTTGATTTAGCCAGCATCGCACAGGTTCACGAGCACCGTTAAGCAAGTTCCAACAGGCCGTGGAAGTCGCTCTCATTCCCTAGTTTGAGCTGTACAGAGACAAACAGTAAGCTTCTCCTTCCATTCAGGACCTCCTACCTGAAGTCACCCTGCCTCCTGAAGAAAGACGACCTCGTTTCTATTGCAACTAAAGCACAGTTGTTCCTGTAGCAGGGCAGGCTTTTGAAGAGGCACGGGCCCAGAGGCATAGCTAGGGCTTTCCTTGGTGAGGCCGTTCACTACATTCAGGACACCCTGCCTCGAGAAGTTGATTCAGGGAAACAACCAGTGTGTACTCTGTGTCTCTTTTGCCTTGTTAGAAACCACAGAGATGTATGCTGCCTGTGCCCATGGAAATTGGGGCATGATGGGACTAGCCTTGCTTTCCATTTGGAAAGCTCCATTCTTGCTTTCGTGAAGCTCCCTGAAATTCTCTGCTGTTGACAGGCCCCTGGCCACTGTAGGCTTGGGTCTGGGAAGAAAATGAGTTTTCTCTGTCTACACACGGAGCTTCATTGGCCGCGGTGGGGCGCACCTTGCCATGCTCTAGAGCTAAAGGGAATCTCAACGTGAGTCCTTGCCTCGAGGTAAGGCCCTGAGTAGCCCTACAGAAAAGGAGGCATGCAGCTCTTTCCATTAGCTCTTAGTCGCTGTTCTGGTTTACTTTAAAGGAAGTACCCTTTTCAGGACTCCTAGGCCCCTCGGTTGAGCATCAATTTTGTTCCAAGATCTCTGAGTACCTCCACACCCCTGTAGGCCTGCTGAGCAACAACGAGGCCCATTGGTCCCTCGGAGGTCCTCTGTGTCTGCTGAGTCATGGGCAACACACTGCACTCTTTCTTGTGATATCTTGATTCACAGCACTCGCACAGGTTCAAGAGCAACGTTCAAGCAAGTTCCAACATGCCGTGGAAATCGCACTCAATCCCTAGTCTGAGCTGCACAGAGAAAAACACTAGGCTTCTCCTTCCAATCAGGACCTCCTACCTGAAGTCACCCTGCTTCCAGGAGAAAGACGGCTTGCTTTCCTTTTGCAAGTAAAGCACAGTTTTTCCTGTAGCACTGCAGGCTTTTGAAAAGGCAGGGGCCCAGAGGCCTGCCTAGGGCGTTCCTTGGTGAGGCCTCGGGCCCAGTGGCCTGGCTAGGGCGTTCCTTGGTGAGGCCGTTCACTAGATGCAGAACACCCTGCCTCGAGAAGTTGATTCAGGGAAGCAACCAGTGTGTACTCGGTGTCTCTTTTGACTCGTTAAAAACCACAGAGATGTATGCTGCCTGTGTCCATGGAAATGGGGGCATGATGGGACTAGCCTTGCTTTCCGTTTGGAAACCTCCTTTCTTGCTGCCGTGAAGCTCCCTGAAATTCTCTGCTGTTGACAGGCCTCTGGCCACTGTAGGCATGGGTCTGGGAAGAAAATGAGTTTTCCCTGGGTACACACGGAGCTATATAGGCCAGGGTGGGGCTCACCTTGCCATGCTCTAGAGCTAAAGGGAATCTCCACGTGAGTCCTTGCCTCGAGGTAAGGCCCTGAGTAGCCCTGCAGAAAGGGAGGCATGCAGCTCTTTCCATGAGCTCTTAGTGGAGGTCTGTTTTATTTTAAAGGAAGTACCCTTTTCAGGACTCCTACGGTCTTCGGGTGAGCATCATTTTTATTCCAAGATCACTGACTCCCTCCGCACCCCTGTGGGCCTGCTGAGCAGCATTGAGTCCCATACGTCCCACGGAGGCCCTCTGTGTCTGCAGAGTCTCGGGCAACACACTGTACGTTACTTCAGGAGAGCTCCGTTTCCAGAGCACTCGAACAGCATCAGAACCACATTTCTAGGCAGTCCAACATGCCCTGGAAGTCTTCGACATTGCCCTCGTCTGAGCTGCCCTGAGAAAACAGTCTGCTTAGAATTTATCAAAGACCTCGTTCCTGAAGTCACTCTATTCAAGGAGAAATACAGCATCTTACCATGCTGTGTCGCTCACAGGGCAAGAAACGTGAGAACTTGCCTCGAGGTAAGGCCATGAAATGCTATGCAGAAGCAGAGGCGTGTAGCAGTTTCCATGAGGCCGTAGTCGCTTATCTTCAGCATTTTAAAGCCAGTACGCTTTTCAGGACACCTAGGTGCCTCGCCTGGAAACCCTATTCCCTGCAAAAACACTGAGTACCCTCAGGCTCCCCTGGCCCTTCTAAGCACTATCCAGGGAAGGAGCTTTCCGACTCACAGTGTGTATGCCGAGTGTAGGGCAACACAGTGCACTCTTATTGGAACATCTTGATTTAGCCAGCATCGCACAGGTTCACGAGCACCGTTAAGCAAGTTCCAACAGGCCGTGGAAGTCGCTCTCATTCCCTAGTTTGAGCTGTACAGAGACAAACAGTAAGCTTCTCCTTCCATTCAGGACCTCCTACCTGAAGTCACCCTGCCTCCTGAAGAAAGACGACCTCGTTTCTATTGCAACTAAAGCACAGTTGTTCCTGTAGCAGGGCAGGCTTTTGAAGAGGCACGGGCCCAGAGGCATAGCTAGGGCTTTCCTTGGTGAGGCCGTTCACTACATTCAGGACACCCTGCCTCGAGAAGTTGATTCAGGGAAGCAACCAGTGTGTACTCGGTGTCTCTTTTGACTCGTTAAAAACCACAGAGATGTATGCTGCCTGTGTCCATGGAAATGGGGGCATGATGGGACTAGCCTTGCTTTCCGTTTGGAAACCTCCTTTCTTGCTGCCGTGAAGCTCCCTGAAATTCTCTGCTGTTGACAGGCCTCTGGCCACTGTAGGCATGGGTCTGGGAAGAAAATGAGTTTTCCCTGGGTACACACGGAGCTATATAGGCCAGGGTGGGGCTCACCTTGCCATGCTCTAGAGCTAAAGGGAATCTCAACGTGAGTCCTTGCCTCGAGGTAAGGCCCTGAGTAGCCCTACAGAAAAAGAGGCATGCAGCTCTTTCCATTAGCTCTTAGTCGCTGTTCTGGTTTACTTTAAAGGAAGTACCCTTTTCAGGACCTCTAGGCCCCTCGGTTGAGCATCATTTTTGTTCCAAGGTCTCTGAGTACCTCCACACCCCTGTAGGCCTGCTGAGCAACAACGAGGCCCATTGGTCCCTCGGAGGTCCTCTGTGTCTGCTGAGTCATGGGCAACACACTGCACTCTTTCTTGTGATATCTTGATTCACAGCACTCGCACAGGTTCAAGAGCAACGTTCAAGCAAGTTCCAACATGCCGTGGAAATCGCACTCAATCCCTAGTCTGAGCTGCACAGAGAAAAACACTAGGCTTCTCCTTCCAATCAGGACCTCCTACCTGAAGTCACCCTGCTTCCAGGAGAAAGACGGCTTGCTTTCCTTTTGCAAGTAAAGCACAGTTTTTCCTGTAGCACTGCAGGCTTTTGAAAAGGCAGGGGCCCAGAGGCCTGCCTAGGGCGTTCCTTGGTGAGGCCTCGGGCCCAGTGGCCTGGCTAGGGCGTTCCTTGGTGAGGCCGTTCACTAGATGCAGAACACCCTGCCTCGAGAAGTTGATTCAGGGAAGCAACCAGTGTGTACTCGGTGTCTCTTTTGACTCGTTAAAAACCACAGAGATGTATGCTGCCTGTGTCCATGGAAATGGGGGCATGATGGGACTAGCCTTGCTTTCCGTTTGGAAACCTCCTTTCTTGCTGCCGTGAAGCTCCCTGAAATTCTCTGCTGTTGACAGGCCTCTGGCCACTGTAGGCATGGGTCTGGGAAGAAAATGAGTTTTCCCTGGGTACACACGGAGCTATATAGGCCAGGGTGGGGCTCACCTTGCCATGCTCTAGAGCTAAAGGGAATCTCCACGTGAGTCCTTGCCTCGAGGTAAGGCCCTGAGTAGCCCTGCAGAAAGGGAGGCATGCAGCTCTTGCCATGAGCTCTTAGTGGAGGTCTGTTTTATTTTAAAGGAAGTACCCTTTTCCGGACTCCTACGCCCTCTGGGTGAGCATCATGTTTATTCCAAGATCACTGACTCCCTCCGCACCCCTGTGGGCCTGCTGAGCAGCATTGAGTCCCATACGTCCCACGGAGGCCCTCTGTGTCTGCAGAGTCTCGGGCAACACACTGTACGTTACTTCAGGAGAGCTCCGTTTCCAGAGCACTCGAACAGCATCAGAACCACATTTCTAGGCAGTCCAACATGCCCTGGAAGTCTTCGACATTGCCCTCGTCTGAGCTGCCCTGAGAAAACAGTCTGCTTAGAATTTATCAAAGACCTCGTTCCTGAAGTCACTCTATTCAAGGAGAAATACAGCATCTTACCATGCTGTGTCGCTCACAGGGCAAGAAACGTGAGAACTTGCCTCGAGGTAAGGCCATGAAATGCTATGCAGAAGCAGAGGCGTGTAGCAGTTTCCATGAGGCCGTAGTCGCTTATCTTCAGCATTTTAAAGCCAGTACGCTTTTCAGGACACCTAGGTGCCTCGCCTGGAAACCCTATTCCCTGCAAAAACACTGAGTACCCTCAGGCTCCCCTGGCCCTTCTAAGCACTATCCAGGGAAGGAGCTTTCCGACTCACAGTGTGTATGCCGAGTGTAGGGCAACACAGTGCACTCTTATTGGAACATCTTGATTTAGCCAGCATCGCACAGGTTCACGAGCACCGTTAAGCAAGTTCCAACAGGCCGTGGAAGTCGCTCTCATTCCCTAGTTTGAGCTGTACAGAGACAAACAGTAAGCTTCTCCTTCCATTCAGGACCTCCTACCTGAAGTCACCCTGCCTCCTGAAGAAAGACGACCTCGTTTCTATTGCAACTAAAGCACAGTTGTTCCTGTAGCAGGGCAGGCTTTTGAAGAGGCACGGGCCCAGAGGCATAGCTAGGGCTTTCCTTGGTGAGGCCGTTCACTACATTCAGGACACCCTGCCTCGAGAAGTTGATTCAGGGAAACAACCAGTGTGTACTCTGTGTCTCTTTTGCCTTGTTAGAAACCACAGAGATGTATGCTGCCTGTGCCCATGGAAATTGGGGCATGATGGGACTAGCCTTGCTTTCCATTTGGAAAGCTCCATTCTTGCTTTCGTGAAGCTCCCTGAAATTCTCTGCTGTTGACAGGCCCCTGGCCACTGTAGGCTTGGGTCTGGGAAGAAAATGAGTTTTCTCTGTCTACACACGGAGCTTCATTGGCCGCGGTGGGGCGCACCTTGCCATGCTCTAGAGCTAAAGGGAATCTCAACGTGAGTCCTTGCCTCGAGGTAAGGCCCTGAGTAGCCCTACAGAAAAGGAGGCATGCAGCTCTTTCCATTAGCTCTTAGTCGCTGTTCTGGTTTACTTTAAAGGAAGTACCCTTTTCAGGACTCCTAGGCCCCTCGGTTGAGCATCAATTTTGTTCCAAGATCTCTGAGTACCTCCACACCCCTGTAGGCCTGCTGAGCAACAACGAGGCCCATTGGTCCCTCGGAGGTCCTCTGTGTCTGCTGAGTCATGGGCAACACACTGCACTCTTTCTTGTGATATCTTGATTCACAGCACTCGCACAGGTTCAAGAGCAACGTTCAAGCAAGTTCCAACATGCCGTGGAAATCGCACTCAATCCCTAGTCTGAGCTGCACAGAGAAAAACACTAGGCTTCTCCTTCCAATCAGGACCTCCTACCTGAAGTCACCCTGCTTCCAGGAGAAAGACGGCTTGCTTTCCTTTTGCAAGTAAAGCACAGTTTTTCCTGTAGCACTGCAGGCTTTTGAAAAGGCAGGGGCCC